>NC_055684.1:39200103-39495103 GCF_017639745.1 Melanotaenia boesemani
GACCATAGATCAGACCAGAGGGAGTGAGTGAGATGAATCGGGAGGGAGAAATTGCACCACATAACACCCAATCCCGACAAAATGATGTCAAAAAGAACCTGAACCATGAGCCAGTTTCAAGGTCTTACATACCAGGACATGATTTTAAAAACCATTGTCTTAAAGCTAGGTAAATATAACTGTAAATGAGCAACAAGCTGGGATCTGATCCAATATCGGTATTACACTCTGATATCGACATGATTCACCTCACCAATCCAAGGATGGACATCTTGTAGTCCCGTTTTTGCAGATTATAAGTGTTATACAGGTTTAAGACAAAATATGTTGATGCAGAATCAGCAAACCTGTGGAGCATTTAAACAGTCTCAACTAGGGGGGGGGGGGTCCCGAGGTGTTCCCAGGCCAGCCGAGAGATGTAGGTTTCCAGAAGGTTCTTTTAGTCATTTTTAAACGTTTTAAGTTTTGGGCTTTCTTATTAAGCTGACTTGTTTTTATATTATGAAATCTCATGGACCCTGAGGTCCTCTGGTACCGGCTTTTTAGTTGTTAGAACTAAAACCTGCAGATCTTGATTTTTATTTTTATTTTATTTTATGTCTTATTCATAATTTTCGTAAACCACCAATAATAAACTATTTATTATTTAAGATGCTATTTATGTAGTTTTTAATATTCTGTTTTTATATCTTTTAGTTTATTTTCACCAGGTTCACCATATTTATGGAATCCTTTTTTTTATATTTCATATATCTACCTCTTGGTTATTCTCATTAATTTTGGATTTTTTATATCTTTCTGGTTTTTGTGTGTGAGCGTGATTGGGTGTGTTTCAAAATTACTTGTGTGTGAAGGTGTGTGTGTGTGTTTATGACTAAGTAAAAAGGGGTGTTTTTATTATTTAAAAAAACACTTTGTGCTGCTTTTATGTATAAAAAGTGCTTTATAAATAACATTTATTTGGATTTAGATATTTAAAAACCAGCATTTTTATGCTCTACATTTTAAAACTTGAGAATTGAAAGGAGGTATTTCTTTGTCATGACTGCATCAGAGCTTTATTTGATTTATCTCTCTGCCTAATGAAAAATTACCTGCAGTTGCAAACTGTGATAGCGTCCCTCTTCCAGATCTGTGACACTCAGCACATCAGTCCCAGAACCCCGTTATCTGTACAGTGTACACTCGATACAGTCAGATGTTTATTCACAACATTGTTTCTCTCCAACTGGATAAACTCCGCCACTGCAGAGTTGATATCCAAATAGCACAAAGCAGTAATGGAGTTGCTCTCACCAGTCTATAACTTATTAAATAGGTGGCTCTTTATTCCCCCTTTTGATCGCTTTGAGAGCGCTTATCAAATAACGTTGTCATGGAAACCATCTGTATGTGAACCCCCCGTGTTGGTAAGGCAGCTGTGATTCAGAGGCAGTTCACAGTAGGGCAACTCAGATCAGCTAACTATAAATGCACACATGACCTCATATTTGCCAAAGTGTCATCCTGTCAGTGAGAACGAGCAGCTTCTACCAGCGCCTGACAGCAGGTGTTGGTTTGATGGTTTGATAATAACTTTGCTTGGATCCAGAGAAACTTCTGATCTTAAACTGACAGTTCATGGCCGACCTGCCATCTAACAGGCAGCAATAAATTGCATCTGCCTTCCAAGTTTGATCAAAATCTGACCTCTATTTCAGCTTTGAAATGAGACTTTTCTCATATATGGCCATCACACAGCCCGGTGAGTGAGTGTCACTGGATTCTGCAGGAGACTTCATGTCCTCCCAGCGTGTTTTTTTTTTTTTTTTTTTCATAAACATGGAATACATATGAGATCCAGTTTTAACAAGATATCAGCAGCTTAATCCATCAGGTTCGAAGTTATGCTTTTATTTCAACAAATCTTGATAAATCATCAATAAATTTCCACCCAGCTACATCTGTCCACTGTATTACATCGTTATATTTTTATGTTAATCATTATCCTTGTCATCCTCATTAGATCCCATGAGGAGTCAGTGGGAGTGTGGAGTGATGATAATGGCATCGCCCTCAACTCAGAGGTGCAGCTGGATGCTGACGGAGATGAAAGGCTTGTGAAACAGCAGCAGTGGCTGCTTCTGTCAGTGTCATGGTGGTAGAAAAAGACTGATGTCTTACTGGATGGAATTTTTGTTCCTGATTTGTTTTGGCTGCTCTGAGCAATGTGTCCTGTTCTGTACCCGGATGTCATGCCTGCTCTGAGAAGGCAGCATTGTTAGATTTTACATCATGTGCATGTCAAGGTAAAAACTGTTCTTATTTGGACATCATTCTTAGATAACAGATTTTTTTTAAAATATAATTATTTATTTATTTTAAAGTCGCTTTTTAAACCTTCATCACTTCTTTTCTTATTTATTAATTTATTATACTGTTTATGTAACTTTTTAAATTCTGTTTTATTCATTTATTTTACCCAAGTACATAGTTTGAATCGACTCACTTATATTTATTTCTGTATGCAATAATGCTGTTTGAAGTCTAAAGCATTTGTGCTGCTTTTATGCTTGCAGCTGATGACCCTGCGGCTAACCCCATGGAGGAGGTGCGACAGCCAGTGATGCCCAGCAGGTTTTCCACCTACCTGTATGTTTACTAAAAGTGCTCTATAAATCAAATTTGATTTGATTTGAAACATAACCTCTTTCTTTAATTTGTCATTTAAGGAATATATTTAGGGTGTCATCATGGGGCACCAGAAGGAAAAAAAATAAGAAAAGGAAAAGAAAACACAGAAGGAACCAGTAAAACACTGTCCTTTGGTATTACCACTGTGAGTATTGATCTGGCTTCTGGGATGGATTTAAACTTAGTGATCTGTCACTCAGACTGGATCTAATGGATTTTATTTCGTCTCATCAATCGACACACCCACTCCACTCATCCCTCTGGACTTTTTTGTGCTAATACTGCTGATACAGGGAAAAAAAGATTATCCCTGACCTGCCAAGTGTCAGCGTTAATAGGTGGGATTTTGGTCCCTGCAGCTCCCAGAAACCCCTGATCTGTGGAGATGGAGTAGAAACGCTGTCTTCGGATGAAGTGGTGCTTGGAGGGAACGTCTGCTCGTGAGCTCCTGTGCTCTGAACTGTGCTGTAGCAGCTCGGTGAGGAGAAACAGCCATTACCACATGGATGACCCGCTCTTCTCTGAGGGCTTTGCAGATGGTTGCCACGCTGCAGCGAGGACCATGTCTTCCCCTCAAACTAACCCTTTCAAAGGAACTCCCTGCTCACTGTACCAGAATAAACAAAACGCAAATTCCTGTTAGTGTGGCAGAACAACAGAAACCATCAGATCACAGCTGATACTAAAAGCTTTTTAACTGGAAACTGGTGATCAAAACAGCACAATGGGATTCAAGGGCACATTTTATATGTGTGCATCTGTGCTGTTAGCAGCTGGGATTTGTAGAGAATCATCTTACATTTCTTTATGGACCTGAGCTCAATGTACTTAAAGATGCTAAAGTAAAGATCTTTTAAGTATTCAGTTTGTTTTTATATACAGCAACAGTTCCAGCAGAGTGGTGGAGCTTTTGTACAGGGGCTGGCCATGTCTGGGTTATACGAAACCGTATGAAAAGTGCTATAAAAATAAAAACTAACTGAGCTGAGTGAAGTTCAGGCTTTATTAGGTGGGTGATCTTATAATAAAGGAAATAATTATGTTTCTCTCTCTAACTTCTGTGATAAACGTGGTTACATCAGAGAAATGAGAAATAAAACATTTTTACATTAATAATCTGGATCAGCAGTGGAAATAGTTCAGAAAGGTCCATAGAAAATAAGTTGGTTGTTTTGGGAGCAGTATGTGGCTTGATGTGGTACTAGCTGGATCGGTTCTGTTCTGCTGTCTGGTGGTAGAGGTAGACTGGATCCTGGTATGGTACTAGGTGGATCAGTTCTGGTCTGCTGTCTGGTGGTGGTGGTAGACTGGATCCTGGTATGGTACTAGGTGGATCGGTTCTGGACTACTGTCTGATGGTGGTAGTAGACTGGATTCTGATGTGGTAGTAGGTGGATCGGTTCTGGACTACTGTCTGGTGGTGGCAGTAGACTGGATCCTGATGTGTTCTGGACTGCTGTCTGGTGGTAGTAGTAGACTGGATCATGATGTGGTAGTAGATGGATCGGTTCTGGACTGCTGTCTGGTGGTGGTAGTAGACTGGATCATGATGTGGTAGTAGGTGGATCGGTTCTGGACTACTGTCTGGTGGTGGCAGTAGACTGGATCCTGATGTGTTCTGGACTGCTGTCTGGTGGTAGTAGTAGACTGGATCATGATGTGTTCTGGACTACTGTCTGGTGGTGGTAGTAGACTGGATCATGATGTGGTAGTAGATGGATCGGTTCTGGACTACTGTCTGGTGGTGGTAGTAGACTGGATCATGATGTGGTAGTAGATGGATCGGTTCTGGACTACTGTCTGGTGGTGGTAGTAGACTGGATCATGATGTGGTAGTAGGTGGATCGGTTCTGGACTACTGTCAGGTGGTGGCAGTAGACTGGATCCTGATGTGTTCTGGACTGCTGTCTGGTGGTAGTAGTAGACTGGATCATGATGTGTTCTGGACTACTGTCTGGTGGTGGTAGTAGACTGGATCTTGGTGTGGTAGTAGATGGATCAGTTCTGGACTGCTGTCTGGTGGTGGTAGTAGACTGGATCTTGGTGTGGTAGTAGATGGATCAGTTCTGGACTACTGTCTGGTGGTGGCAGTAGACTGGATCCTGATGTGTTCTGGACTACTGTCTGGTGGTGGTAGTAGACTGGATCTTGGTGTGGTAGTAGATGGATCAGTTCTGGACTACTGTCTGGTGGTAGTAGTAGACTGGATCATGATGTGGTAGTAGATGGATCGGTTCTGGACTACTGTCTGGTGGTGGTAGTAGACTGGATCTTGGTGTGGTAGTAGATGGATCAGTTCTGGACTGCTGTCTGGTGGTGGTAGTAGACTGGATCTTGGTGTGGTAGTAGATGGATCGGTTCTGGACTACTGTCTGGTGGTGGCAGTAGACTGGATCCTGATGTGTTCTGGACTACTGTCTGGTGGTGGTAGTAGACTGGATCTTGGTGTGGTAGTAGATGGATCAGTTCTGGACTACTGTCTGGTGGTGGTAGTAGACTGGATCTTGATGTGGTAGTAGGTGGATCGGTTCTGGACTACTGTCTGGTGGTGGTAGTAGACTGGATCTTGATGTGGTAGTAGGTGGATCGGTTCTGGACTACTGTCTGGTGGTGGTAGTAGACTGGATCTTGGTGTGGTAGTAGATGGATCGGTTCTGGACTACTGTCTGGTGGTGGCAGTAGACTGGATCCTGATGTGTTCTGGACTACTGTCTGGTGGTGGTAGTAGACTGGATCTTGGTGTGGTAGTAGATAGATCAGTTCTGGACTGCTGTCTGGTGGTGGCAGACTGGAATCTAGGCTTGCTAGCCTCCTGTTTACATGAAACCAGATCACGTAGCGTTAGCTTAGTCAGCGCTACGTAACCTGGATACTGAGCTTCTCTCTGAGAATATTTATGTTTAATTTTCAGTTCCAATGTGAAAATGTAGATTAACTGAGATGATGTTTCGTCCCTAAAAACACTCACTGAAAACTAAACATTATCTCAAAGCTAGATAATTATTCGCACTGGTGCATTGCTTCATACTAACATGATTTGGTCTTATGGAAATAACTCTAGAGCAAATGGAAAAACTTCTCTTGTCTATTAAGTGTGCTAAACCTTGTCATAGTATTCTAGATGGTAAATGGCTTCAGCTGGCAGCCAGAATTCTAGCAAACCCACTGAGCCATATTTTTAATTTATGTCTAAGAGAAGGTGTCTTTAATCAACTGTGGAAGGTAGCAAAGGTCACCCCTCTTCCAAAAAATATTAAAGAATCGTTTAATGGACCAAACAGTCAAGCTATTAGCATACTACTAGTTTTGATCAGACTCATGCAAGGCGTTGCTTTTAAACAGAATCAGCATTAATGCAGAAAAAAAAACATCAGTTCTGAATTCCAGCATGCGTATACTGAGGGTTATTCTACATGTGCAGCTTTAACACAACTTTACCGGATGACTGGTTCGAACAGACTTACAGAGAATGGTGGGCACTGGATTTCATGAACTGCTGCTAATTAAACTAACTGCATATGGATTCAGAACTGCAGCTGGTAACTGGATAAGCAGTTATCTATGTACCAGCAGAGTGTTTAATGGTACTCTGTTCAACTTGAGATTACTACCATGTGGAGTTCCACAGGGAAGCTGTCTTGGGCTGCTCTTCTACACCATATTTACAAATGATTTGCCATGTGTATTAAAAGATACCTGTGTGATTATGTATGCACATTGTATGCATCATCTGGCAAGATAGAGGAGCTTAATAAGGTCCTTCACAGAGTTGAGCCTAGTGTCTACTTCATTGTCTGAAGTTAAACATCGCAAAACTCAAGGGTCTGTCATTGGGACCCAAGCAAAGAAAAAAAGCTAGTCTTATCTTGAGAAGGAAAAGTTATTGAGCACGTTAGATGGGATAAGCTGTCGGGTGTCATATTTGATGGAACAGTCTCATGGTCAAGTCATATCATATGTAATATATACCAAAAACAGGTATATCCACCATCAGATGTTTTTATGTTGAAGCAGGTGAAACAGTCATTAGCTCGTTCCCACCTTGATTCCTGTCCATCTGTCTGGTCTAATGCCTCTAGAAAGGAGCTTAATAAGATCCAGCTAACTCTGAACAGAGCAGCTCGTCTGGCCCTGAACTGCTCAAAGTGTGGAAGGGATGCACACCAAGCTGTCATGGCTGAAGGTAGACGACTGACTGGATTGTAGCCTGATTTTGTTTGTTGGGAATATTTATGTTTCCAGAGAACTGACTTGTTTATATTCACAGCTAACACATACATTTGATCAACATAATTATAATACTACACATGACTGTAAGGAAAGTTTCGGACTATATTACCAAAAACCAAAGCTGCAAAGAAAACTGATGTATAGATATATGTTATATTGAAACAAACTACCAGTACAGCTAACACAGATTACCAGTAAGATATGGTTTAAAAAGAAATTGAAAACATTTGTATAGTTGCTGGAATAAGTGTTGGAATAATAAGTGTTGGAAATATAGTGTTTACTCAACTATCGGCCTTACTGAAGGAAACAATAGTCCAGAGATGTTTCAGTCAGGTTTTACATCTCTACGTACTATTGCTGCACATAACACGCACATGTTTATTTAGTGTTCACCATCAGTAAACTATTGAAGGCTCCATGACCCACGTGACCGCTCTTACAACCAAGTCAACAGATGTCACGGCTCTGAGTATATCGAGGGCTCTGGACATACGTAGACGCAGCATTGGTCCTGCTTTGTACGTCAGCGGCGCCATCGGGCCTGGCAAGTTAGCAGTTTTCAGTTGGACTAAACGGATGAAAGTCACTGAATCTTCGGAAGTTTGGAGCTGAACAAATCGTAACACTGTTTTAACACGATCACCAGAAATGACTTTTCATGATAAGAATGAACAACTGTTCGTTTTTGTTTTAATTTTGATTTCAGACACTCGTCATCCATCACATTGTTATCCAGCTTATATTTTTGATCATATGCGAGAGCCTTTAATCCCAATTCGGACAATCTGACAGCTTCTAAATGAACACGGAACCTTTTCAATACTTCAGAGTTTACTACAATATTTATTACTGTAGCCATGGTTTACACTGATGCAATGTACTGCTTAAAAACCTTTTAATAAGTGGTTGTTTTATGTTAGTTTTCATAGTATGGTGTTTTAAAATGACAAGGGGTCTTAAAATACAGTAAAATTTACATGCTGTGCCATTTTTTCTAACTAAATCATCTGCATTTATAATTCATCAGTGCATTATGAATTATGAATGCATTGATGTACAACAAATTAGGCTTGACTACTTTACATAGGGCAGGGCTACTCAATTCGGTCCTACGAGGGCCGCAATCCAGCAGGTTTTCCATGTATCCCTGCACCAACACACCTGAGTCAAATTAGGTGGCTCTAACAGCCAATCAGGTTCTACACAATGACTCATTAATTTGACTCAGGTGTGTTGGTGCAGGGATACATGGAAAACCTGCTGGATTGCGGCCCTCGTAGGACCGAATTGAGTAGCCCTGACATAGGGACACCTTTTAAAACCAGAGGATTATAATGTAAATAAGTATTAAATAGGCAAAAATAGGTAAATAGTAACCACGTCTACTCCTGACTAACACCTGGTTTTACCTTCCCTTTGACAGTAATTTGTTCCTACCCATTATGTATTTAATTTGCTTTAATCCCAATAAGCACCTTATTGATCATCTGTCAGTAAAGACTGATTAACAATTACATTACAGTTTATAAGAGTTATTTTCACCATAAATCAAATATAAAAACAAAATCAGCTGAAATTTCTATAAATGTTTAAAATTTAATCCAGTTTAGCAACTGTTCACTTGTATTCATCTAATGAGCTTTCTTGCCAAAAACAAAGATGCATTAGGCTTAGCAGTAGGCTGAGGCGATCAATGCAGCGTCTGCGTAAACACCCTGCCACCCTGACCACCCCTCTAGCTCTGCCCCTGTACGTAAAATGTAATGTTTACCACCATGTAGCAGTCCTTCTTCTCTCAGCAACAGTCAATATCAAATCCATTTTTATTTTTAAAGCACTTTTCATGCAAAAAGCACAAACTGCTTTACATAACAATTTTGGCACATTAAAAACGAGTCTTCAAACACACAAGCATAAAACCTAAGAATTTTATAAGCACACTCCCCATCATAGTCTCTCTCTGAAGAGACCAGCTGCAGTTGGAAACAAGCTGCTCCATGTGAAGGCCTGTGCATTTAGAAGTATTTGGAATTAAAAATGTTCAATCACGGTCACACTGCTCCACTCTGAAGATTACAGAAACTTCCTGCACAGAATCACTCCTTAAAGCTGAGTTTTCAGTCCCATATACAGCTGACCCGTTCCCACGGTTTGCCCCCTCCCAGATAATGACGTGCATGATGCCAAATGTCTCCAGCTTTTTGACTCCAGGCAGGCCAGTCTAGCACCTCTAGGCTTCTATTGGAAAGCCATGCTGTTGCAGTAGATGCAGTATTTAGCATAGTCCTTCTGAAAAGAGTAAATCCTTCTACAATGTTCTCTAAATGTTTATTGTTGTCTGCATTGGAGCAAATGTGCAGAAATATGTCTAAAGATTCTGGCAATGATGGCGTCTAACCAGATATGGAGGTAGTTGCATCTTCATACATTCAATGATGCTGACTTTTCAACTGAGCCCCAATAACAAGTCTGATGTTTCTTTTCTTTAGTCCAGAGGATCCAGAATCCACGATTTCCACAAGGAATTTCCCTTTTACCTTTTCTTTAGGCCCAGTGACAGTGGTGTCCTTCCTGGGTCATGCTCACACATGACCACCTCCACTTGTACTCGTGGAAGTGTTCCTGAACTCATGCAGTGATTTTTGTGGTAGAATCAATTTTCTACTGGGACTAATTTACATTTGCAGAATTGAAGAGGCCTACCTTGTAATTTTGTCTCATAAAATGTGTTAATAAATAACTGCTGCTGCACCAAAGAGGCACAGGTGGGGAGAAATTGTCCAGGAAAGTGCCCGAAGAAGACGTTATTAAAGCATACTGCTGATTCATGCTAAAAAGAGGGAGTAAGTCAAAAACAATTTAGAATTCCTACAAAATCTAGAAGGAGTCATGCAACTTTTTTTGCGGCTCTTCGCATTTTGTTCCTTACTTGAGGCCTATTTATGTCCGCTTGTGTTGTTTTAACTAATACAACATGAATCATCATCCACATTTTGATTTAAAGTGAGGACAGAAATATGGTGGAACATTACCAAATGCTGAGGCTTCTATTCTTGTAAGTGCCTGATGGCTACAACTGAGAGCTTTTACAGACAGAAAATAACCTGATGCTTTAACAGACTAAATAAACACAGCACCTTTTTAAAGGCATGTCCAGGTGCTTTAAAAAAAAACCAAAAAAACAACACTTCACAGTGATCACAGAAATGTCGCTGTCTTTGTCCTCGACACGCTCATCATCGTCTCCACTGCATCTTAGCCAAAGTCAAAGTCAAAACCAGCTTTATTGTCCATTCTGCAGCATGTACAGGACAAACAGAGAATTGAAATTATGGTTGCCTCAGACCTTGGTGCATGAAATACAAAAATATAAGACAATAAACAAAACAAACAGAACTAGTAATATCACTAAGTAAATATACATGATAATAAATAGACAAGGCAGATTACAGCAGCGCAGTGTATGTTTCTGGTTATAGAGCAACAGCAGACTGAGTTAGCTTCTGGTCTGGATAAACTGGTTAAACTGATTAACGTGGCTGTGTGCTTGTTCCTGAGGGTGTAAAAAGTTTAGGTGTTAAAGTGGGGCATCAGAGTCCAAGGTGTGTGGAAGGGGAGCAGAGCAGGGAGAGTTCAGCATCCTGACAGCTTGGCATATGAAGCTGTCCCTCAGTCTGCTGGTCTTGGTCCTGGTCTTGGTCCTAGTCCTGGCCCGCAGGCTCTGCAGTCTACTTCCTGATGGCAGCAGGCTGAAGAAGCTGATGACGGGTGGGTGGGGTCTCTTGCCATGCAGAGGGCTTTACAGGTGAGGCGAGAGCAAAGACTGCATATTAAAGATAGCTGAGCCTCCGTGACATCACCCGTAAGGTTCTAAAGAGCTGAAGTGAAGCTCATTGGCCGGTTCCCACCGTCGCTAACTTGGCAGCATCACGAGTGTCGTCATTCCCGGAAAATCCAAAAATGGGCAAAGAGGTGGAGCTGAGAGAGGGACTGTGAAGGTGGGGGTGGATGATTGACACCAATCAAACTCCGAGTGCCCTGTAGCTAAGAGCTAACCGAGCTAACCTGGTGCTAACTGTAGCTAACCAGCTAACGGAGGTAGGCGGGCTAAAGCTAAGGCGTGCTGTTAGCCGACTAAAAAAACCGTGGTTGTGCTGCACTCTCCCTTCTTGCTGCAGATATTGGATACCTGTCAATCAAAAGGACACACCCCTAATTATGCCGAATTTCAAGATTAAATAATATAAAATAATAAAAATTCACCCCCCTCACAGTTGTCAAGGTGAACTTGACCTATTAATCCTAAAATGGATTTTTGTACCAGGCTTTAAACATGTTTTTTTTCTGCTGTGAAATTGGTCTTTTTAACAGGAGCCTGGAGCCTGCCCCTAGTGGATGAGGGGGGAACTGCAATTTTTTTGCACTTCAGCAAGGCTTCACATTTCACTGGCAGTGGTTGCCGCTTGGACAAGAGGTGGAGATGTTTTGCAGGGAGGGAGGATGGTGGTTGTATTGGAGGGTCTTCCTGCAGGACGTGGAGCACTGACAAGGTGGATGCTGGGGGCGCGTTCTCCTGAAGTCCACAACAATCTCGGTCTTCTGCAGGTATTTCATATATTACGTTGCATTTTTTTCCTGTGCTTTTTTGTCTTTGGGATGAACAAGCTGTTGTAGTTTTGTGTGAGGTTTTACTGCTGTGTTTATTCCGTGTTTCTTCATGATCCTTTGTATTGGTTCTGTTATTCCCTGGATGTATGGTGTGGTTACTATGTCCGTGTTCTTTTCAGATTTCATGTGTTTAATCTTAATTTCTTTTTCTTTTCTTTGGACTTGTTTTCTTTGTTTATGGCCCATTTTGGATCTTGACAGAGTGAAAGTGTGTGTTAAATGTGTTTTTCCTCCTTCTGTCCATCCCCCTCTCCTGTGATGATGTTGGCACGCTCGTATAATGTTCTGATGACTGATAGTTTGCATGCTGTGAGATGTTCTGATGTCCAAAGGAGGTTCTGGTCTGTGTGAGTTGGTTTCCTGCATACAGTGCTGCCGTTGTCAAGCACACATCCATGCTTGTGTATTTTACCTTAACAGATAATCAGTTGTGTTTCCACTCACTGGCCACTTTATTATGGTTGATGGCACCAGCTCAGACCCCCTTTTTCCTTCTGAGTTGACTTAATCCTGGTCTGATAGATGAAGCAGGTGGTGGAAACCTTCCTCAGAGGTTTTCTCCATATCAACATGACAGCATCACACAGTTGCTGCAGGTTTGTCGGCTGCATCCATGATGAGAATCTCCCGTTCCACCACATCCCAAAGCTGCTCTACTGGACTGAGATCAGGTGGCTGTGGAGGCCGTTGGAGTCCAGTGAACTCATCGTCATGTTCTAGAAAGCAGGTGGAGATGATCTGAGCTTTGTGACATGGTGCATTATCCTGCTGGAAGTAGCATCAGAAGATGCTCCACTGTGGTCATAAAGGGATGGACATGGTCAGCAACAATACTCAGGTAGGCTGTGCTGGTTAAACCAGGCCATCTTGGTACTAAGGGGCCCAAAGTGGGCCAAGAAAAACTCCCCCACCATTACACCAGCAGCAGCCTGAAGCGTTGATCCAAGGCAGGATGGATCCATGTTTTCATGATGTTTCCAGCAGATTCTGAGTCTAGCATCTGAATGCGGAGCTGAAATGGAGACTCATCAGACCAGCAACGTTTCTCCATCTTCTATTGTCCAGTGTTGGTGAGTGTGTGTGAATTGTAGCCTCAGTTTCCTGTTCTTAGCTGGCAGGAGGCACCCGGTGTGTCTTCTGCTGCTGTAGCCCATCTGCTTCAAGGCTGGACGTGTTGTGTGTTCAGAGATGCTGTTCTGCAGACCTTTGGTAGGAACCAGTGCTGGTCTGACTTCCTGTTGTCTTTCATCTCCAACCAGTCTGCTCATTCTCCTCTGACCTCTGATCTGGACCTAAATCCCTCATGTTTAGCTGTCAGATGTGACAAACTCAAAGCTCACATTTATTTACTCAGGCTTGGGAAGGGAAGTTGATTGCAGGTCTGTTTTAAAAGTTAAGCTCTGGATTTGGCAGTATTAGAAGTTTAAAACAAACTCACTGGCGTAAACTCTGCTTTGGTGACCGCTCCATTAAATGGCATCCTGAGACATTTCACACAACTTCAACAGAAGATGGAGGATTTCACTGTGTTTTTCTAGCCTGTATCAGAAAAGCAATATTATGAAATGTGTAATTTATAGATAATGAAGACACTACTGTTTTTGATAACAGAGGACTTTGTCATGTTACTTCTCCGCAGTAAACAGGATTACAACAAAGCTGGCATCCTTCCGACTCCACAGTGTGATCTCAGTATGACAGATGGACCTGCAGAGACTGCTGCTGGCTTTTTACAGGGATTCAGAGAAATTGCAGGAAACCTTTCACAACTGACTTTTCCTCTAAAATGTTTAAACAATAATAATCAGTGTAAAAATTGACATACCTGATGTGCATTAATCACTGATGGCGTCTAGAGTGAGCTTTCAGTCTCTGGATCTGGAAATGTCTTCTGATACAGCTGGAAGAAAAGAAACAACTAGAACCGAAGCTAACTGTATTCACATCAGATAGTATGCATTCAATTTTCAATTCCAAGCTGAGGTGACAGTATTCCTCCCTATAGTCTGTTGAGCCCAGCAGCAGATAGTAAACATTCACTTCTTAACATCTTTTGTGTTATTACCATGCTGTGCAGTGGGTGTCTTTTTCTATAGGCTACTTGTCACTTCAAACCACATCTCCGAAGAAGTTTGCGGGAAGCCTGAGGATAAGACGTCGTCATTGGTGAGCCCCAAACAATGACACTGCTGCAGGCTTCCCATCCATATAGACATGTCCACAGCTTGCACATGCACATGTAGGTCTGATGCTAGGAAAACTGTGGCCATTTGTTTGCACATGTGGATCTCGGTACTCTGTACGCTCACTTGAGGACCAAGTGAAACACCATGCATTGGCATGTACATATACATATGTATATGCATGCAAACACAGTATATACTTATTTGTTCAGAGGTTGTTTAGGAATGATGTTCAAGTGTAAAACATGTGTGCCTATGTCTAAAGCCAATGGCCTTTATTTTTAAAATAAATAATCTCCTTCTTGTTTCCATTATAATAATTAAACCAATAAATCATGAGATGTGATGCGGGCAGATTTTCTTACCTTTGCAAGCACAGCTGTTTCCTTCATCTCGAGAATTTATGCTACACCAGCAGCGTCCTGCATCACTTTTATAGCATAGAATATTTTCCCAAATGCACAATTGTTTGGCTAAAACAATCAGTTGTTTGATATAATTAGGTTGGCTTAGAATCATTGCCGACGCATGTTCTTTTTTTGTATTCCTGTTCAGAAGTAAATCTGTGGGGCTTTATCATTACGGTGACCAGAGGTATTTATTCATATAGTCTAAACTAAGCCCTCAAAGCTTTTGGCAAAACTGGGTTTACTGGGTTATTTCTGGAGATCCTGAAATAGTACAAATTCTTGGCAAGTACTGAAAGACAGTACCTGCCACAAAAAACAGACATGAAGACATATGAATGTTGAGCAGCTCTTCCACTTGGCTGTATGCCGGCACTGAAAAACCCTTTGAGTTCTGGATCGTAAACAATACCTGAAATAGTACAGTCAGCTTACAAAGAAGAAAGATAAATATTGCTGAATTTGAACTGATTTTTAGTTTAGCATGAGAAAACTATCCATCTTTTGTCACCATGTAATTTAAAATCTCCACACAATCATTCAGTTTCTGTGTTGCTCAGAAAATATGAGATATACTCACACACCAGGATTTCTCTGCTGGTTTAAACATGTAAATAAATAAAATCTAATATGAGATCAGCTGATTCTCAAATTATTCATTTACAACTAAAATTCTTTGACACAGAATTTGTTCTTTATAAAAAAAACATGCAGGTCCTGTTTTCTGGCCCTGCAGCCTCTTCATTGTTATTATTTTGTTTTCACTATTAGTTGCTTTAGGATGTTAAAAAAAATGTCCTGCTAAGGAGAAATGGACAAATCTGGAGGCTGCAAATAATTTGATACCTGATGGGAGGTGGGACTCATACACTGCCTGGCCAAACAACAAGGTCACCCACTCCAACATCTGGTTGGACCTCCTTTATCTCTGATTCCAGCAGCTTCTCTGTGGCATCGTCTCTAGAAGCTTCTGCAATGTCACCACATTTATTTCCATCCAGTGTTGCATCAAGTTTTCTCCAAGATCTTGTATTGATGATAGAGAGTCTGACTACTGCACAAAGCCTTCTCCAGCACATCCCAGAGATTCTGTTACGGTGAGTCCGACAGGCAAGGGTTTCTGGACCCACGGTGCAGACACTGAGCAACCAGGAGACAGACGGTGATCAATTAAGAAAGGGGTTTTAATGTTGACCAGAAAATTAACAGGATGATCCGTTTTCCAAATCCAAGATCCTCAGAGGTTCGCTGCTGACTGGACTGGCAAGCAAGCTGGCAGAGTCGGACGGGTGGTTGGTTGGAGCCAGGGACGAGGAAGTGGATTGTATGGAGGAAAACAGTCCAGGAGGTTGCAGGCAGACAGGACAGGCAGGATCCACGACACCAGGAGTCTAAATACAAGAATGACGTTAGACATGAACTTGTTGAGACAGAGACGCAAGAAAGGCCACGATATACCAGATGGGTAACTGGACGATCCGGCGAGGAATGCAGAAAGGTCCGGTGTTTAAATACTGTGGACAGTTGATTGGTGGATGAGTTCCTGGTGTGATGATCTGCCCAGGTGGGATGATTGCTGCTGCTGAACTTCTCCAGGTAGAAAACAGACATGACGCACAAGACAGACAGAGGGAGCCAGATGCACACACTAGGATAATCTGAGAACACATATACACAGGGGAGACAGACAGGAACCCTAACAGATTCTCCATGGGGCTCAGGTCTGGACTCTGTGGTGTCCAGGCCATGTGTAAACACAATGTGTCCTGTTCCCTGAACCACTCTCTCACAATCTTTCACAATCCCATGAACACTCAAAAAAAACCAAACTAGGTGTCTGTTACATTAATCTAAGTCCAACTTGTAAGTTTTATTAAAAAAAATCATGTTTTGTGGTTGAACATTTTTAAATCATGTAGATTCAACATAATATGCAACAACTTCAAATTTACGAAAAGAATTTATGTTGACGCAACGTAATTGTCATATGTTCAGATTGCAAATCACTTCCGTTTACAACTCCAGAGCAGGAGGTGGCAGTAATGAGCAAATTCCTAATAAAGAGTCTCCCTCTCTGAGAGCTTCGAAGTCCACGGTCAAACGTCTCTGGCAAACAGACAACAGTTCTCACAAGTTGGATGAAGGTAAGTTTAATCGGTTAAACAGAAAACGTAGGTGTGCCGAAATGTTATCAACACTTAGTTTTTGTACTCTCTGGCGTGTTAGATGTGATTTTTGTTACTGGGTGCATTAACAAATCCGACTGCAAGGTACATAGCTAGCTTGGCGCGTTAAGCAGCATTCTGAGGTCGACAGTTAAAAAGCGCGGACTCCTTTACCAAACCTCTGAAACAGTTTATGTACACCCGTTGGCTCTGACATGCAAAGGACTATTATTCGCTGGAGTTGAATGTGACCGAGGCTGTGGTGGCACAGGTATCTGTATGTTGAACTGCTTCTATGATAATGTTTCTACTTTATTCTGTTGCTGTTAACATTTGTAGCTCCCTTACTGACAATGTGTTGTCACCACATAACAAGAACTGATTTTGCCTTGTTACTTGTAACTCAATTTTTAGTGAAATATGACAATTGTTGAACTTGTTGGTCATGTCAATGCTATGAAGGGTAAACTGTCTTTGTGTATCTTTTGTTTAAGCTAACTGCTGAATTTAAGAGGATTACAACCATCAGTTTACTGTCAAAGTTCTTCTCGATGGTGGATGCTCACTCTTCAAACCTGCTGAAGGTGTTTGGCAAGAAAGGCGGCATGCAAGGAAGAAAGATTAAGAGCATCCTGATACCCATAACCCAGGTATGATGATGAAAACAAAACTGTACAACTTGAATATTTTAAACTTCATCAAAGGCTTGCTTTTATTCAACATATTTTCATGATTAAATGTCTTGCTTGGACTGTACTGTACTATTAACCAACACTGTAGAATGTTCCTTTAGTTGAGATTAGAAAGCGACCTAATATTGATAAATCAATTGATATTGCAAGACTGTTGGATTTGAAAAAAATGTCTCATTCAGTGTTGTATTGAGTATGTGAGAACTACTTAAAATCTGGTTTTATTTTTTTATTGTCTGCTGTGCATACTTAGACTGATGCCATTGATGTCAGAAGAGAGTGCATCATCAAAGCCCTGTGTCTGTACCTGAATGAAGAGCCTGAAAACCTTGTAAAAGAGTACAAGGTATGTAATTTAGTATTAATTATCCTGCCCTTATTCTGCTATTTGTAAACAAATATAGCGTTTATAATATGATCGTTTCAATGTATTTTTTATTTATCATCTCTTTCCCTCCTTTTTTTGTGAAGAACACTGATGGTGAGGCTTGTGAAGCTGCAATGATGGAGACAATGTTTGGAATCTATGTCATTCGCAAAGAAGGTGCAGAGCCGGATGATGATCCAGAAGATGTAGGTGTCGTCCTTGAGGGCGTGCAAGTTCTGGATGAGTTGGGAAATGTACCACTTGCTGTGGTGATGCTCTTCGTTCTTCTATACGCTCTTAACCTCAGCTAGCCTCTGGAGCTGAGATACACCTTTGAAGCTTTGCAGAAGATCATCATGGAGCTTGATGGAAATAGACTTTCAAAAAAAAATCAAGCGCTAAAAACTCTATTAGCTCGTTAGTCATCCTCCATATGACCTACAGCTCCTATAGGAAGGCATTTGAGTATTTGCTTTTAAAAAATGGTAAGCTGTGTGTTTTAATGCTTCCTATTTTGCTTTTGAAAACAGTACAGTTTGAAATATTTCTTTTAAAAAAATAAGGAAGCAAGTGTTCTGGAAACAAATTTTCAGATTCAGACGCATTTTTCTTTGCAGTCAATTGTCGGGACCACATTCTGCACATACCTTCGTAGTCAGCTGAGACTACTGTTTGTCAGTTTGTTTTTGGTAATCAGAAAGCTAGATGCCTTATGCTGGTTAATTGTTGAATGGTGTGGTGTATATGTACAGTGGTTTAGCATGTATAGGAATACATGTTGAAGTTGAGAGCCACTCTTTAATAGTGAAATAGAGATAGATTACCAAGCTGTCTGTCTTAATTTCTGTAGATTTATTTTACTGACATGAATACATTTTATGTTGCTGTTGAATGTGAGATGTTAACTGGAGGCAGACTCAACATGTGTTCAAGCAGCTGCTGGAAAGCCAGTTTTATCTTTTCCGGTAAAGTTTTATTGCAACAAATTCATTTTGTTTTGTCTTTCTTTTCCCCAAACGTGACACCCACCGGGAGTAAACTATGTTAAGGTGTTTAAGTCGCTCAAGTACTCTTTAAAAAAATGTGTATTTTTTTAATATTATTGTTAGGCTCATTTTTATATGATAAGATAATATATTTGCCTAAAGCATATATGATGAATCAACTTAACTTTGTGATGTTGGATTTGCACAATTAAGTATTGTAGTTGTACTATTTTCAAAAGTAGTTGTAGCTACCCTATTAAATGAAGTAGAGCCTAATCAAATCATAAACGTTTATATAGCCCAAGAAGATTATGCCAGATATTACTTTGGTAAATATGTTACATTTACCCTTACAATTCTAGTTGGACTGAACAATGATAATTATGTAACAGTAACACCATTACATCATGTTGACTGAACATATTTACATTTAGTTTGCTCGGCAAAATTTTTTAAGGCAAAATGAACATATTTTATTTAGGTGGAAATTCTTTCCATAATTTTATTATGTTCAGTGAGCAAGTTATTTTTTTGAGTGAATCCTGGCACTGTGCCATCAGGGAAGATAGAATAACCTGCTCATTCAGTATATTCAGGTCTCAGCTTACCTCATTCTTTGGACACATAATGTTGCTGAACCTAGACCTGAACCCAGAACTGAACCTAGACCTGAAACTAGACCTGACCAACTGCAGCAACCCCAAATCATAGACTGCCCCCACAGGCTTGTACAGCAGCACAAGGCATGAAGCTGCATCTCTTCATCCTCCTCTCTTCTTACCCTGATGCTCCATCACTCTGGACCAGAGTAGATCTGGACTCATCAGACCACATGACCTTCTCCCATGGCTCCAGAGTCCAGTCTTTATGCTCCCTAGCAACCTGAAGCCTTTTTCTCCGGTTAGCTTCACTGGTTAGTGGTTTTCTTCTGGCTCCACAGCTGTTCAGTCCCTTGAGTTCCTTCACATTGTTCACGTTGAAATGTTCTAACTTTCACTATTAAACATGGTTCTGAGTTCTACTGCTGTTTTTCTTCCATCTGGTTCCACCAAACATTTAAAAGTACGGTAGGAGATGTTGTCCAGGAGCATTTTTCACTATATTGCTTAAAATCCTCATTACATCCTAATTGCAGCCAATTAATTGAATGTTCTAACAGAAAAGTAAAATACGTGAGTCCCCTGTTTTCACCAGAACAGACAGAACTGAGTCAACAGCATCCAATCATTTTAATCATTTTAATCGGCCTGTTCTTAAAAAATAGCAGAGCAAGAGCAGCATTAGCAAATCGATGCTGCCCAGCGCTCTCCAACCCTCGGGAAGAAGCAGTGTGCGTTTCTGTGCTTTGGAGGCATTGCTTCAGAGGGAAGTCTGAACAAAGGGTTTTGAATTTTGAATTGTGTATTTTCAAAATGTAGCTTGCTCCAGCTGTTTTTCCAGGACCTCTTACCTACCTTTAAGTGATAACTGATCACCATCATTCAGGATGTGTTCCTGACCACGTTTCTTCCTGGAAGATGATGGTTCCCCACCATCCTTCCAGTTTTTAGTAATGCGTTGGACAGTTTTGAACCCAGTTCTAGTAGTTTCTGCTACTGCTTAGATGTTTTCTCTGCTTGATACCAACGATCTGACACTTCTGGAACAGACTAACATCTTATCTACAACCACAGATGTGTCTTTCCTCATGGTTGTTTAAGACATGAGAAGCGCCCTGTTGCATCAGTTGGCCTTAAATAACTAGTTGTAGTAGAAAGATGATCACCCTGTAGGAATGATCCAATGGGAGGCTCCGACCTGTTAACTTAGTTAAACTCAGATAGCAACGGCTGATTTTGGCCAGGCGGTGTATATCAATGTCCGTGCTGTAGAATCTTATAAATGCACGTGGCCTTTTTATCTGTGATTGTGATTTTGCATATTAAAATTGAGTCATTTATAATTTTCACTGTGATTTTACTGTTGATGTTCACATTTTACATTTTCTCTAGTCAACCAATTCTGGAAATAAGATTGAAAAATATGAAAATTATGAATTGCAATAAAAATCACTGTAAACAACAAAGTTTCTGAACTAATTCTTGTGACAAACTGTTGTGTATATTCATGCAGTATTCCCTTTGATCCACCACACCAAACACAGCTAACCAACAACTGCAGTCATATTTGGAGCCCCATCATCCAATCAGCTCAGCCTGAGCTCCACATATTGAAAAGAGGGTTTAGCAATAAAAGGATCGTGCATCTCTGCAGAATCTGCAAAATGCTCTCCTAATCCAACAATATGTTAGGTCTGGACTGAAAAAAAGAAATATATTGTGAAGGACTGCAAACTTAATGTTAGTGTAGCTGCAGTGGAGGAAGAGACTGAGCAGCACAAAGGAGCAACAACCGCACATTTTACTGGAAAGGAAAAATAAATGATCCCAGTGAGCACACCTGTTATGAGCCAAGGATGACTATAAAGCCAACACTCATCTTGTTCTTATTGCATCTAATACAGAACTGTAGAGCACATTAAAACAAATCTCTGTAGTCTATAACCATGCATGCATATGACCACGTACACATACATGACATGTACTCATGAATACAACAGCAACAAAAAAGAGACAATAAAGTACGACAACGTATCCTACTTGGTCATGACCACAAAATGGTCAAGTAATGAGTAATGAAGAGAGACCACAGTGTGTCTCAAAATATGAGCATCTGAGACTTTAAAACCAAAAAAACTTCACATCAAGACTTTTCATCCTATACACAAAGAAAAGCCTGTTGGTTACTTCAGAAATAAACTAAACTAAATAGCAGAGTTGTTTTACTAAAGCAGACGTAGCAAGTAGCAGCCAATAAAGTAAAAATACCAGACGATTTCTCTGCTAAGCGTTATTATTTTGTGCTGCATTTCCCATATATGTTTCATAGGTAGGGTTGGGGTGCATGTGGTAGTGGTGGTGGCCTGGTGGGGGTAGGGAGAGAGGGAGGGGTGGAGGCTTGACATTTTTGTTGTCGAAGAGAAGGGGGGCCCTTGAGAAAAAAGTTTGGGAACCACTGCACTACATGCTACTGTAAAATCTTATTTTGTGGCTGAATCATGAGGATAATTTGATGCTTCCAGTATCAGAAGCTTTGACCTTTAAGAAGTCTTGGGGTGATTTCACATGGGCTCCCACTGAGGCGCTTGTTTTTGTAGAGTCGGGAAATCTCTGCCAGAAGGAACCATTCATTCATGGATGGCTACCAAAAAGCAATGGACGTATTAATGGTGATTACATCAGTGTCCTGGCATGTTTCAGCGTTGAGGCGCAACAACATTTATTATTCAACAGGCTTTCAAAAACCTGGTGTTGTGGGGCTGTATCTAACTGATTATAAAATCATCTCCCCCCATCATCTCCTCAATATGTTCACAAACAGAGAAAAATAACCCCTCTGATCGCTGTTGCTATAGCAACTCCTGCTCGAGTGCTGTGATGCCACAAGGCCATGGATGCTGTTGTAATATGAGCCTTTTGCTGTAAAATGTCTGAGACAAGAGGTACAAGGCATGCTATGAAAAAAAGAGAAAAGCTTTGGAGAGATGGATGGAAACAGAAAACAAAGCACAGAAACCAACTCTTCTGCTAAAACTTTTACAGTAAGTATAAACCCAGAGTTGGAAATGGGAGTGGCAAAGCAATTATGACTTCAAGATCTCTTAGAAAGGAACAAAGCAGCCTTTTGCCAATATGTGTAACAGCCATGCTGGTCCACAGGGCACTCATAACCATTCCACAATAAAGGTTTTTCTCCCCATAATTTATCTGTTTCTTTGTTGGCTAGTGTGTACAATCATGACTTTCCATTAACATTAGGTGGTTGGAGGGACAGTGGTGGATTCTGTCCCACAAACACAAATCTATGGCCTTTTTTGGCACCACTGTCTGTCTTTCATTTTTGTTTCCAATCAAAGACCTTTTCAAAAATGTGTTCCAGCATTTCAGTTTTGGTATGTCAACAAAACTAACTTTTAAGTCTTGAACTGTCCATGGATGCAAGTTTCAAATGTGCTGCACTCGACCCCGAAATAACCGTACAACACAGCCTTTAAAAATCTTTGATGCTCCACTTCAAAAGCTGTCCATCTAACCAAGTCATACAATCTTAAATCCAGCCAAAAAGTCTTTATCATGTTGTTATGAAAGTTATAAACTTGACAAGAGCAGAATGTGTAAGATTATTAAAGTGTAACTACACCTCCTACTTTTTGAGTAACTCTACCCACGACCAAATTTCAAACAATGCCAGAAAAAATGTCAGAAACTGCAGGAGTGGGAGTGCGAGGTCTGGGATCAGGAGGCTGAGAGTGAATACAGAAACTTATTACCTGTCAGCCAGCAGCATGGGAAGCGATACAGATTCACAAAGCAGCTACGCCACAGAGCGTCTTTGAGGTGGAAAACTTTCCCTCCTGAACCTCCTCAGCTTCACATGAACCAGGTGGTCCTGCAGTGTATCAGTGTTAGCTGTTAGCTGTTAGCTGTTAGCTGCCTGTCAGCAGCTCCAGCAGCTCTGGAAAACTGTGGAGACTCGCGGCAGGTTGTAGCAGCTGCAGGAAGAGCTGCTGCTACGATTTGAGCTGCTGTCTGTCGCCAGATGAGGATCAGCAGGTAAAGAATAAAGTCCGGTTTTACTTTTACACCCTCAGAAGCACAAATCCGTCCCATCGCAGGAAGATTTCACCAGAAACTCTGTGGAAGAACAGAAGTCTGAAACTAGCAGATCTACACCAGAGAAGTTCACATCCGTACACGTGTTGGTGGGTGTGGTTTCTATGCCTGCAATGTGAAGACCGGCAATGTGAAGACCGGCCTTTTATTACATTTGAAGGGAGGGGCTGTGAGGTCTTTTTTTCTCGTGGTGTGGAGGAGCACCAAGTTTACCTTTACATCATAAAAAGCAAAACCTGGCGTTTTGACCCATTTTTGACCCACAAAATCCTGATTTTGAAAGAAATTTAAAAAATGATTAATTTTAGGGTACATTACCCCTTTAATCTTGTTTGGAGAGTATGTCTTTTATTTCTTACTGAGTTACTGATTCTAAAAATTGATTTTTTTACATGCATGTTAATTTAAATCATCTCATGTGATGAAGAAGAGATTATTTCAAAGCTGCTAATAGTAAGTTATCTTGTTTTAAGTGTAATTATCCTACTTACAGATCATGTGACTTGATTATGGTCTGAATATTCTCAATTTAGGTGTTTTTTACTCATATAAAGACAGCTCAATTTTGCAGTGAGTTAAGAGGAAGAGTTTCTTGTAGACACTGAACCTGCAGAAAGAACTGATGATGTGAAGCTCGCTGTCAGTTTATATACGTAACTCTACTGTGAGACCACGCATCAGCGAGTGTGTTTCAACCTAAATCAAGCAGAGAAAAGGAAGTGGTCCCAGGTTTTCCACAGCTTGATACCAGGAAGAAGCTGTAGGTCTGCCCTGAGGGACATGATGTCCTGGTCTCCTCTGTCCCTGCATGCCATCTTTGTCTACTTTCTTAAAAGCTGCTGCTTTGCTTCCTTACATCACTGATACAGTTGTGACCTGCGGAGATGTAGCGACAGACTGTTCAACACATCAGCTTCTAAATTCCTAACAGAGGTGTCACAAGTCTTCAAATTCATAACTGGTAGGGATACTTGGGTTAAAAGACTTCTGTGGAAGTTGAAAGATCAACTCAAGCTTTTTACTTAAGTAAAAGTGTGAAAGTACTGGTTTCAAAAGTACTTAAATATGAAGTTAAAAAATTAATAAAAAATACCATTGCCCACATTTACATGAGAGTTTTAATTCCTCTTTAAATCAGAAATTAATATGATACCAAGTAAATCCAGGACAAGTATCGCTGATACGATATTGATACGATGCCGATACGATACCGATATGATACCGATACCTTTTGTTTGAAATTTCACAGTCATTTAATGATTTTATCTTTAACTATTAATCCTGAATATGATCATACTAAAACAATATGAAGAGTTTTGCCAAATAAAAAGGATTTGACAAAATCAAACTGAATGACAAAAAAATATTAAATTTAGGCTTTTATGTTTCTAAACAGTAAAAAAAAGGGGGGGATTGAGAGAAACAAAGTCAAATTAGCAACAACAGAAACATCTACTATTGGTTGGCTTTCATTTACATTCTTTGGCTTTTTGTCTGCAAAGCCCTTTTTAAGAAAAATATCAAACTCATCATGCTGGTATGAAACGATACCAATACTAGTCTTGGTATCAAATCTATTGATATTTGGATTAATCCGCCCAGCCCTAGCACACAAAACAATAGGATGATGAAATGATGTATGTTTATACTTCTCATCCAACCACCGTCAAATTCACTGTATCCGTACAGCATGATTTATCTGGAGAGGCGTCTGCCTGTGTGTGTGTGTGTGGGTGTGGGTGTCTGTGTGTGTGTGTGTGTGTGTGTGTGTTTTCTTTGAAGGATGACAAGCTGGAATATAATAGGAGTAACAGGAATATTTTAAAAAATGTGAAGAGTAGAAGAAAAATAATTCAAGTAAAGTACAGATACCCAAAATTTCTACTTTAGTAAGATAATGAAGTATTTGTACTTCGTTACTTGACACCTGTGCTTACTAATCTTGTTTTCTAAGTGGAACAATTCTGTCAGTCTGTCGAGAGGTAGAGCTTAGACACAAATCATCCTATCAGGTGAAGCTGGTAGCAGCTCTCCATCAGGACTGTTTGTCAGTCCATGCAGAGGCCGTTTGGGATTTACGGCTCCTTGAAGGGAGCCGAACCTTGAGGAGCCATTCCTTTAAAAAGTCGTTCTAAAAATTTGTTTAGAATTAAATCAGGGCTACCTTAATACTATTAAAGAGATAATCACTGATAGCAATTATAAAGTGGATCAGAATAATTAAAAATTACACACCTCACCAACATATACTGTTGGTAGGAATTATTTTGAAATATTGATTATAATTTTATTTGCCTTTCATTTCCATTGTAACTATTCCAAAAAGTGGGTCTATATCCCCACCAAAAACCTTTGTGGCATAACAAAAACTAAGCAGGCTACGATAAACTTCCATGCAAACAGTTTTGCTCCAGAACTTTCCACACAAGATAAAACACCAATGGTATATTGATACCAGCGCTGGTATCAATATGATGGATTCTAGTATGATTGCATCCATACATCTATAAGAGAAGGCTTGAAAACAGTCAGAATCTTTATCAACATTGAAGGTAAAGTGATTTTAGGAGGATTGGGTTCCCGTCAGTCAGCCACTTCCATTCTCAAAATTTTTACCGTACAAATAATAACTTTGTTGTTCATTAATGTATAAAAAATATGCATTTTTTTTCCAAAGATTAATTTCTCTGCATTAACGTGTTAATTTTGACAGTCCTATTAAAAAGTATCTGTACCAGTATCAATGTTACAAGCCTTTCGTTTACTTGGTATCGGATTGATAACAAACCTTGAAGTATCACAGACCACAACATGTGTGCTTTTTTTTTTTTTTCCTACCTTGTCCTGTCCAGCATGGTGGCGGCAGAATGATGGTCTGGCTGCTGTGTTGGGCCGAACAAATTTGCTTTACCAAGAGGAGCTTTATGGGTATAAGATTCCTCTTGATAATCAGATTTTTTTTTTTTTATCTTATTTATTTATTGTGAATTATGGAATTTACGTAACCTAAGGGAAAGTAAAAAAGAAGAATAGCTAAGCGAAGTAAAAAGAAAAGTAGAAATAAGGAAGAGGAGACAAAGATCCAGCAGATAGAAGCAACGAGCTTCAATCCGACTTAAAACCAAACCAGCTGCTACACCTGTACAGAAGCACAACAGAGAATTTCCTACAGCTTTTACAGGTAAACTAAGCAGACAATCATCAGGAGTTCCTAAAAAGTAACCAAGACAGCAACAACAACATGTATCACAACAACAACCAAAGAACCAGAAACACACACTCCTGAACCAAAGCATCTCTTAGTGTATAAACCTACTGGACACCTCAGTACTGAGTCAGCATGCAGAGGATGAGGAATGAGGAGGATCAGAGATGAGTGTGATCCTGCAGATATGACCACGCCTCTACGGAGGCTAGAGGCAGACTAGGGCGGCCCAGAGACCCGGGTCATCAGCAGCGATCCTGGAGCACCAACCCAAGCCCCCCCACCATGAAGACCACCCTGGACCCACCCAGAAGGCAGCAGAAGGCCCCAGCCAGAGACCTGGGCCATCAGCAGCGATCCTGGAGTACGAACTTGAGCTTCAGGTGAGTTTGGAAGTTTTTCACCATGGTCTCGGGGTCCTCCTCCGTCTTAAATCCCGA
Source organism: Melanotaenia boesemani (assembly GCF_017639745.1). Classification (NCBI taxonomy): domain Eukaryota; kingdom Metazoa; phylum Chordata; class Actinopteri; order Atheriniformes; family Melanotaeniidae; genus Melanotaenia; species Melanotaenia boesemani. The sequence goes on from NC_055684.1 coordinate 39,226,835, forward strand.
CAAATACCAGATTCTCTCATGCTCCGTGCCTTCAGATCGATCACAGTTTCTTCTATTCTATTCTATTCTATTCTATTCTATTCTATTCTACAGTCATTTAGCAGACGCTTTACTCCAAAGCAACTTACATCTGAAGGTGGGTAAGCCCAAGGACCTAACTGGAAGGTGTTGATTTGTCCCCTCTCCCCTGTAGGGAGACATGCAGGGTGCAGTAATGCAGGGTCTCTTGCATGGGAGACGGACGCCCTGCCAGCTCAACTATCCAGCCCCTTTTATCTTCTTAATTTCCTCAGAGAGTTGGGTCAGCTCCTCGGTGAGGGACTTTATCGACTCTCCGAGGCTGGCGTTTTCCGCAGCCAGGGTTTTCACCTGCTTCTGGCTGATTTCCAGTGATTCACGTAATGCCTGGAACTCTTTGTGGAGAATCCCACCAGGGTCAAGTGCGCATCAAAACTACTTAGATTCTTATCTATAGAGATCAAAATGTCTGTTGAGACTCTCCCTGGTAGTGAACTAGCTCCAGGTGAATCATCATTTTGCTGTCTCCTGGCCTTGGATGAGGTGGATTGGGTTGATGTGTGGTTTGGCTTCCCTATGACGATTCTCTTGTAGCACTGATCTATAAAATCTGTCAGGCTGGCCACATCCTCTCCGCTGTGCTCCAGAGTGGACCTGAAAAGACACTATTTTCCTACTTTCAAGAGTTTTTTAGATTAGACTGGCGAGAGTTCTACATTTGAATGACTGAATGTTTGAGTGCACCTGGTCTGAATCTGCCGTCTCACGGCATCTATGCCACTTACAGCATCAGCGTCACTTATCTGCTGCACTTACCATAACGTGTCAAGTGAAGGCACCGCAGACAGTTTGCAGGTAAAAACGAACGGCTCACAGCTGCGAGTCGATCAAAAGAATTGATTCGTTCATGAATGTCACTTCTCCTCATGGCTGTTCAGTTTTGGTTTGATAAATCCATTTTGTGACATGTTGTATCTGAAATTCCATGTTCCCCAGCATATTTTGAGTTGTGAAATGCCAATGATTTGTCAGTGCTGTTGTTGTCAAACGTGCTGCTGTGTTTTAATTCGTCATGGTTGAAGGTTAGTTGTGAAGAGGCAGAAAAACCATCTGCACTCTGAGTATTTCATGTCTCCCTGTATGAGCATACATTGTTTTCACTCCCTGATTTTAAGCAGACGATGTCGTTTTTTCTCATGCTTGGTCTTTAACGTGGACACGAGGACCGTCAGAGAATTTAGAAGTCACAGAAAATTAGAGTGAAATTTCATCTCTGGTGACTGACAGATGATGCTTCACACCAATAATGAAAATATAGAAAATGCATTTTCTTTGTCCCTCACCTTAATGCAGCTGTAGTGGAAATAGAGAATGCACTTTATCAGGAAAAAAGTCCTTATCACAAATTACAAATCCAGTTCTATAATAGAAAAAAAAAAAAAAGCAAAAGACAGAAACTAAATGATCCTCCGGTTAAAAGACTAGTTTTAACATCACCATTTGTAACTCTGCAAAAAATTTTGATAAGGAAATATTTCAAATGTGTATGAAAAAAAAGAAACTTTGCAAGAGTTAAAGAGTTAATGTGAGTAATCTTTTTGATATACAATAAATCATACAGTACGGTGATCTATGTTCATGTTCTGTTAAACCAGTGGTTCCTAACTTATTCCCATGAGGTCCCCTACCAAAAGTCTGTGGAATCCCTGCCCGCACCATGCTGGAACAATGCTTGGTTTTATGCTTTCCTCAGCTCCTTCTCAACATAAATGATGCATTCTGGTTAACTTATTTCCTTTAAAAAAACCACAGTTAAGCTAGTTACCATCATATAGGCTTAATTTTTCCTTTTAAAATAAGGACGAAACATCTGCATCTGGCATTTCTCAGACATGTTTCAATAATGAAATGATGCAAAGTTTTCAGATTCCCAAAACACATGAATGAGAAGCCCAAATGATAAAAAAAAAAGAAAAGAAAACAATCGAAAACAATCTAATACTTGTCTTCTGCCCCCCGGAGGATATATTTTGCACCACAATCATTTTGACTGCATGCTAATAAATGATAAACATACTAAATTTATTTTTGTTCTTTTAGTTTTTTTTACATCTTGTTAAAGGGGAAATAAAGACTTCAGATTTAAAAAAAATTTGACTTTTCTTTAAATATTTTCGTCGGCCGTTCTTTAAAGGGTTAAATCACACTGGCTTAGAACAGTCAAAGCCTTGGGGATCCCCTGTGCTATTTAGGGGACACCCTTGGGAGTCCAGGGACCCCAGGTTGGGAACCATTGTGTTACACAATGCCAGTATAACTCTAACAGTGAGTGAATGTGTGTGTGTGTTGGTGCTTTTATTGTACATTTATTGAAATTTACAAGAATAAACTGAAATGTAGTAAAAACAAAATTAGCAGAATTCTAACACACTTTAGATTAAATATTTGGAAGGAGCAGTGAAGGAGATGGCCACTGATCAGTCTCAAGCCGTTTCATCAAGGAAGAAAAAGGCTCATGAATCTGATACAAAGTTTTCTCGAGAAATTTCAGAGGAACAATTTTCTCGAGATAATGGTTTGATTATATTTAAATCAATGACAAAACAAAGAGACCATTAGTTGTTAGAGTTCAGGAAGCCAAGAGAAAAAGCAGTGCAGAACTTAATTCCAGTTTAGCTGCTCTCTGCTTCTACAGAAAAAGACTTGTTCATTAATCTGAATAAAAAAATAATTATAATTTAGTAGTATTTTAAATACTTTTCCCCCTAACTCATTTGAGATGAAACTGATATACTTTTCTATTGATGTGGTAAAAACATGGTAGAAAGTCATAATCTCATTATGTGCAGAACCCATGAAACCCGTACATGGACAAACATGTTTATCCTCCAATGTCATTTAAACATAAAGACATGTCATGAATCAGGTTGGGACCTTCTAGTTTTTGTAGTTCTTATCATGTTTCTGGTTTATGTGTTTTTGGTATTTGAAGTCCTGTTACTGCAACTGCAACTTTATTTATAACGCACTTTAAAAACACCAGGTAGATGAAACAAAGCACCATAATGTGCACAAAACGCCTTATTTAAAAAAAATAGCATACCAAAAACATTAAAAATATGTAATAGCATAAAAGAATGAAATAAAATAATTAAAATAACTAAAATCAGATCAAAATGTCATCATCTCATTTGGTGTTAAAAGCCGTGGTGAACAGATGGGTTTTAAAAATAGATTTAAAAAGAGATCTAGAGGAGGCCTGTCTTGTGTATAATGGCAGCTTGTTCCACAGTTTATGTGCTGCCACCCCAAAGGCCCGGTCCCCTCTGAGCTTCCGGCCAGTCCTGGGCACACTCAGGAGGAGCTAGTCAGCTGGCCCTTAAAGCCCGAGGAGATATAAGGGGATGGAGGAGCTCAGAAAGTAACATGGCGCAGCACCATTTAAAGACTTAAAAACAAATAAAGTTAATTTAAAATGGATCCTGAAGCGCACAGGTAGCCAGCGAAGAGAAGATAAAACTGGGATGATGTGCTCATACTTCGTCTGCCAGTTAAAAGATGTGCAGTCGAGAAATAAATGACTGATTCACCCCAAAATAAAGTGCATTGCAGTAATCTCACCAGGTAGTTACAAAGGCATGGATTACTGTCTTAAAGTGCTGTGGTGCTAAAAAGTGCTTCATTTTGGCCAGTTGCCTCAGGAGAAAGAAACATGATCTAACAACTGCCCAAATCTGGCTTTCAAGTTTTAATTCAAATTTCATTTTAAAACCCAGGCTTACAGTCTCTGGCTTGAAAAATTACTTCAAATTTCCCAGGTCTACAGTAGGAACACTAGTAGAACTGGGTCCAAACACCATCACTTCAATTTTAGAATCATTAAAATAAAGAAAGCTCAGTGCCATCCAAGATTTAATGTCCTTCAAACATGATTGTAGAGTCCACAGAAAGCCCATCCTTCTTTTTAAGAGGAAGATAGATCTGGCAGTCATCTGCATAACAGTGAAAGGAGATGCCACGCCTTGTCGTGCTCCGTGGTACGGGGCTCAGATTTCCCAGCTGCCCTGAAGGCATCTTCCTCCCATTCACCGTGATTGCTGGCGCACTCCACCTGCGCTGAGTGCTTTATATACCTGTTTGTGACAACTCTTCCCTGCCAGATCGTCTTGGTTCTTCCCTTGGTTCTTCCCTGTACGTATCCAGCCCTGTCTGCCTGCCTGTAGTTGACCTTGTTGTTTGGATCTGGATTTTGCCTCTACCTGCCCCCAGGTACTCTGCTTTGTTTATGTTTGGATCACCTGGCTCTCTGACCTCTGGAATTGTTAACAGGACTGAGATATCGGATTACGGACTTAACCTTCCTTTTCCCACCGGAGATACTCGGGATCCTCCGTTGTCTACCATACAGCATCCCGGCCTATGGTCTATGATTTCCCTACTAACTTCTCCTTTGCTCAGCAGCTCTCTCCCACACCTCAGCGGTCTTCCTCTTGGATTCCCCCAACCCAGACCCTGGAGACAATTCTTAATCATTTAAAGAATATGCAAGGTTTGTGACAGAATAGATATTAGCTAAATATTTCCTTTTAGCTTCTTCGACAGTGGGCTGATATAAACCCCAACAATCACTCAAAATTTGAAAAGAGGCCTGCAGATGATCTTTTTTCCATTTCCGCTCTGCCCTGCAGCACTCACGCCTCACAGTATGAGTCTCATCATTTAGCCAGGGCCCAGAGCTGACTTTGGACTGTCTGAACTTGAGTGTTGTCACGGTGTCCAGGACAGTCTGGCATGTGACCTGAAACCAAGAACTAAATTCATCTGTGTTGTGCAGGGCCCTGGGGATGGTGTATTGTTTAAAACTGGTGGAAAAGTGAATGGCAGTGGAGGGGTAAAAACGCGAAAGTGCTGAGAAGGAGCTTGCGCTCTGACAGCATTACTAGGCAAAGAAATGTCAAACACCACAGGCATATGGTCAGAAACTTCCAGATTCAAAACATGAGTGTATGTCCATGGTCTTGCATGGGTGCAGACACAGGCTGAACTAAATTAAAAGAGTCAATGAAGCTCAAAAACCATGGGTTTGTCTAGACAACACACATGAATGTTAAAATCCCTAACAATGAGACAATCATACTTTGTGATGATTTCAGCCAAAAAAGAAACGCAAAGTCATTAATAAAATCCTTATTGTATTTTGGAGGTCTGTAGATCACAGCGCACAGCACAGAGTGAGCACAAACCAGTTATATATATATATATGTATATATATATATATATTATATAAATAAAAACATTTCAAAGCTAAATCAAACCATGGGCAGGGAAACCTGTTTATACCTGTATATACTTCTGTAAACAGTGGCGACAGGATAAAAGACTTATAGGATAAAAGTCTTGTTCAACAGTGATCTGGTATTTACCAAGCTGAACCTAAAGAAGCCAGGTTGTCCACAATCCGAGAAGTCCGTGCAACATGCCGGAAATTCCACAGATCTACTCCATGGTGCCGCAGATTAGGTGAAGAGGGGCGGTGGGGCAGGAGCAGCTCAGAGCCGTCAATCCGGTACCACTCCAGCGAGTGCCAAGGATACAGGCGACAAGCAGCTCCTGGCCCACCCAGATAGGTGGTAGATCCAAGCACCAGACAGGTCTTCAGTTTCACCAGCCTCCCACCACGTTTGCCACGGCGGCGACTGTGTTTCCTAAGGTACGGCATGGGTACGCAGAAGAGGTAAGCAGGGAGACTTGAAAGTACAGTGTGTGCAGAACTATTAGGCAAATGAGTATTTTGATCACATCACCCTCTTTATGTATGTTGTTCTACTCCAACTGGTACAGGCTTGAAAGCCTACTACCAATTAAGCATATCAGGTGATGTGCATCTCTGTAATGAGAAGGGGTGTGGTCTAATGACATCAACACCCTATATCAGGTGTGCATAATTATTAGGCAACTTCCATTCCTTTGGCAAAATGGGTCAGAAGAGAGATTTGACGGACTCTGAAAAGTCTAAAATCGTGAGATGTCTTGCAGAGGGATGCAGCACTCTTAAAATTGCCAAGCTTTTGAGGCGTGATCATCAAACAATCAAGCTTTTCATTCAAAATAGTCAACAGGGTCGCAAGAAGCATATTGAAAAAACAAGGCGCAAAATAACTGCCTATGAACTGAGGAAAATCAAGCGTGAAGCTGCCAAGATGCCATTGGCCACCAGTTTTGCCAGATTTCAGAGCTGCAACATCACTGGAGTGCCAAGAAGCACAAGGTGTGCAATACTCAGGGACATGGCCAAGGTAAGGAAGGCTGAAAAACGACCACCACTGAACAAGACACACAAGATAAAAAGTCAACACTGGGCCAAGAAATATCATAAGACTGATTTTTCTAAGGTTTTATGGACTGATGAAATGAGAGTGAGTCTTGATGGTCCAGATGGATGGGCCCGTGGCTGGATCAGTACAGGGCAGAAAGCTCCACTCTGACTCAGACGCCAGCAAGGTGGAGGTGGGATACTGGTATGGGCTGGTATCATCAAAGCTGAGCTTGTGGGACCTTTTCGGGTTGAGGATGGAGTCAAGCTCAACTCCCAGTCCTACTGCCAGTTTCTGGAAGCCACCTTCTTCAAGCAGTGGTACAGGAAGAAGTCAGCATCGTTCAAGAAAAACATGATTTTCATGCAGGACAATGCTCCATCACACGCATCCAAGTACTCCACTGCGTGGCTGGCCAGAAAAGGTCTAAAAGAAGAAAAAATAATGACATGGCCTCCTTGTTCACCTGATCTTAACCCCATAGAGAACCTGTGGTCCCTCATCAAATGTGAGATCTACAGGGAGGGAAAACAGTACACCTCTCTGAACAGGGTCTGGGAGGCTGTGGTTGCTGCTGCACGCAATGTTGATCATGAACAGATCAAGACACTGACAGAATCTATGGATGGCAGGCTTTTGAGTGTCCTCGCAAAGAAAGGTGGTTATATTGGTCACTGATTTGTTTTTGTTTTGTTTTTGAATGCCAGAAATGTATATTTGTACATTTTGAGTTGTTATATTGGTTTCCCTGGTGAAAATAAATAAGTGAAATGGGTATATATTTGGTTTTTGTTAAGTTGCCTAATAATTATGCACAGTAATAGTCACCTGCACACACAGATATCCTCCTAAGATACTAAAACTAAAAAAGCCCCACTCCAACTTCCAAAAATATTCAGCTTTGATATTTATGAGTCTTTTGTGTTCATTGCGAACATAGTTGTTGTTCTATAATAAAATTAATCCTCAAAAATACAACTTGCCTAATAATTCTGCACACACTGTAATGGAGGCAATGTTTTGTGTCCATTATCTGGATTATATACCAGAATAATGGCAGACTGGCATAGATCCAACAATGTTTGGTGATTATACACCAGGAAGGAGTTGACACTTTGACTTAAAAGTATTAAAATGGACAAAAATACAAATGTTGGCAGCAGCAGACGGCAAGCTGGCAACACTAGTGCCATCTTAACCCTAGGAACTAGTTAGGATGTTACTGTTTCAGTGTTCTTGTTTTCTGATCATTAGTGCACCTCATCTGATTAGTCATTTGTGTTACCTGTTTCTAGTTTGCCTCTTTTTGATTTAAGTCCATTGTTTTCAGTGACCTTCCATTGTTCCTGAGTTTTTGGCATTAAAACATTTGTTACCTGCACCAGTCTGCCTCCTACCTCGTTCTGCCCGCATTTGCATCCTCACCTCCGCCGCACATGACAGAATGAACTCACCACAAAAGGACCGAGCAGACCGTCAACACCGAGGAGTGTTTACACCTGGCCAAGAAATGTTACCTATATAGTTTGGTGGGGCCTTATCCACTCTTCATACATGCAGCAACCTCCACCAGGTTGGTGACTCTGTTTACTGACAGGTCCAAGTACCTCAGCTTTGCCGATGCAGCCAATCTACAGTTAGAGGCCGCAGTCCAGAAGGCGATAGCTGAAATCCATCAGCCAGCTTCACGTCCCAGCTCTGCAGCATCCCACGCCGGCACCCTTCGAACAATGCACTTTGAAATACCTCAGACATGCACTTTACTATTTTAGTTACTTCTTTTACTGCTATTGACTTATACAGCATTTTTATTGTTTCTTAGTATAATGCTTTTTAAGATGTGCCCATGTGTTGTATTTTTAGGCTTGTGTTTCGTATGTTTTGTCTGCTTAAATGTTGACAGTGCACTTTGAGTGCCTTGCAACTGTTTTCCAATGTGGTTTCTTTTCTTCAAATGGCAAATAAACTGAACTGATGACTGAACTGAACTGATGAGGTCTTCTCCCCCAGTATTGCCACCAGCTCCACAGGCTTCAGCTCAAGTCCATGTTCCAGGGGGGGTCCTGAGTTAGGACGCTCCTTCTCTGTCTCCTGTAGTTTATGTCTCCAAGGGGTTCCCGGGTTGGGACACTCCTCCTCCTCCAGTGTTTCCTTTCTCCGAGGAGGTCGCACCTCCTTTGTCTCCTGTGGGTCACGTCTGCGAGGAGGTCACTCCTCCTTCGCCTCTGGTTCCTGTGTCCAAGAAGGTCGCACCTCCTCCACCTTTAACACCAGGACCTGTCTTGGAGTGGTTTCCGGTGGCCTCTCCAGATATTCAGCTCCTGTCATCATGGCCTCTCGGCTGTCCTCTGGAGCCAAGTCTGCTGTGGTTTTGACCTTCCGGCTGTCCTCCAGCTCCAGGCTCTCGGTTATCTACAACTGGAAGCCTTAATCCAGTATGGAAGGTCTGACCTGCTGGAATGAGGTAAAAACTACGGTTTTTCTGCATTGTTAAAGCCAAATTTTATTCCACCTGAACTGCAGCAGACCACAGAGGTCCTCACCATCGCCCCTCTGTGGCCCACGAGACAGAGGAGACAACGCAAGCAAAAGTGGGGCAAGTGGAGTGGGCTGCATGCTAGGCTACAAGCTAACCCATACAGACCGGCTCGGTCTAGTCTCCTCCTCACCAACGCCAGGTCTCTTACCAACAAACTGAACAAAATTCATCTGAGGATTGTCTCATGTGAGACTGACAGCTGTGTGGCAATCTTCACCAAAACCTGGCTGGACAATAATATCCCCGATGTAGCGGTGGAGAATGCCAACCGGACTGCATCTCTGGGTAAGACCAAAGACGGAGGTTTGGCGCTGTACGTTAACAACTCATGGTGTACAGCTACGAACGGTATTGGAACCTTCTGCTCCCCCGACCTGTAATATCTGGCAGTGAAGTACAGACCATTTAAAATGGTTAGAGAACTCAGCTCGTTTGTGATCATAGCAGCCTACATACCACCACCAGCTAATGCTAAGTTAGCGCTGGAGGGGCTGTACTGCCTGATCACCAGACAAATCCAGAGGCAGCTGTGATCGTGGCTGGGGACTTTAACCATGTGGAAATAAAATCTGTCCTCACCAAATTCCAAAAACTTATGCTTACCGACAAGAGATTTTAATATATTGGAGCAGGTGGACTGTAACATTCCAGGAGCATACAAGGCTGCAGCAGCTCCTCACCTCGGGATGTCAGATCATAACTCTGTTGAGCTGATCCCTGCCTACAGACCTCTGATCTGCAGGACCAAACCACCACCAGAACCAATCAGGTTTGAACTAAGGAGGCTTCCTCAGCCTTACAGGACTGCTTTCAGTACACAGACTGGGGAGTGTTCAAAGAGGACGCTGATCTGGAGGAATACATGTCGTCTGTTGCGTCCTACCCACAAAGACAATCATGGTTTTTCCAACCAGAAGTCATGGGTGGACAGCACAGTTTGGTCCCTATTAAAGTCTCGGATGCAGCCTACAGAGCAGGAGACAAACTGGCTTATTACAGGGCCCGCAAAGAACTGAAAAAGGGCCTCCAGCTGCAGAACTCAGGTACAAGCAGCACACTGAGGAGCTTTTCAATGACAACACAAGTAACATATGGAAAGGCATCAAGACCATCACAGAGTCCAAGCACTGAGACCAGCAGGTCAGCACGACCCCACTCTGCCTGACACCTTGAATAGCTTCCACACTTCGACACTCCAAGCAGCAGAAATACTATTCACCCTCCACAGCCAGAGGCAGCATCAGCCTCTTACACTGCAGCTGCACCAAGTCACCTCCACCCTGAGGAGGATCCATATCAGCAAGGCTGCGGGTTCAGATCAGGTCTCAGGTCAGACACTAAGACTGTGTGCAGACCAACTGGCAGAAGTTTTTCTGGACATCTTCAACCTGTCCCTGCAGCTTTCCATGGTTCTGGTCTGCCATCAGTCTTCCATCATTGTGCCTGTCCCAGATAAACAACCATGACCACCAGTCATCATGAAGGTTTCCAGCGGATCCTCCTAAAGCACATCAAGGACGCCATCCCCGCCGGCCTGGGCAGGCTGCAAATCACCTGTTCTATGGAGTATGCTGTCTCCATAGCACTTCACACAGCTGTTGTATGACTTTGCAGTACCAGATGCAAACAATTACAAAGCTCCACGAAAACAGCTCTTGGTAGCCTAAAATGTCCATATAGGTGGCCATCACTCTGCAAATAAGATTCACTCCCTCAGATTTGCAATATCTCACAGCAATAGTAAATATGTTGTTTAGTGAGCAGGACTGGGATAAAGAATGTTTGCTGGAGAAAATGGGCTGAACTACAAACTGATGCCACAGTTTCAAGTGAACTTGATATAAATTAAAAACTTGTGTCTTTTAAAATAAGAAAATGATTTGTTACTGAATATTTTTTTGTCACTTTTCTTAAATAGTTTACAATAAAAAAAAAATTCTAGTAATTTACTCTAATTTACTGTAATTAAATGGTCTGGCTCCTCCCGATCTGTCTGAGCTTCTACACTATCATTGTCCTTGTACAGCTCTGAGATCAGAAGAACAAATGCGGTTAGGAGTCCCTAGGACTGGAATCGTGACTCGGGGAGACAGAACTTTTTCCTCAGTAGCCCCTAAACTCTGGAATAGTCTCCTTCTTTCTGTGAGGTCTGCAGGAACCCTGAATGAATTTAACTCTCTTTTTAAAACCTCTTTTTTTAAAATCCTCTTTTTACATTGGCTGTTGTTGTTTTGATATTTTTTATGTATTGTTATTTTACCTGTGCAGCACTTTGGGTATCTCTTCTATTCTTTCACATACCTCTTGGTATGTGGAAGTGCTATATAAATAAAGATTGATTTGATTTGATGTGGTTCCTCCAGCGTGTGCTGGGTCTTCCTTGGGTCTCCTCCCGGTGGGACACCTCACCACCTGGTCCAGGAGGCATCCTGACCAGATGCCCGAGCCACCTCATCTGGCTCCTCTCGATGTGGAGGAGAAGCGGCTCTACTCTGAGCCCCTCCCGAATCACGAGCTTCTCACCCTATCTCTAAGGGAGAGCCCGACCACCCTGCGGAGAAAACTCCTTTCAGCTGCTTGTATTCGCAATCTCGTTCTCTTGGTCACTACCCACAACTCGTGACCATAGGTGAGGGTAGGAACATAGATCGACCAGCAGAGTCCGCGTCACTGCAGAGCCGCCTGTCGATCTCCCGCTCCATCCTTCCCTCACTCCTGAACGAGACCCCGAGATACGTGAACTCCTCCACTTGGGGCAGGACCTCATTCCCGACCCAAAGAAGGCACTCCACCCATTTCCGGCTGAGGACCATGGTCTCGGATTTGGAGGTGCTGATTCTCATCCCAGCCGCTTCACATTCGGCTGCGAATCGCTCCAGTGAGAGCTGAAGATCACGGCCCGATGAAGCCAACAGAATCACATCATCTTCAAAGAGCAGAGACCCAATCCTGAGGCCACCGAACCGGATCCCCTAAACACCTTGGCTGCACCTAGAAATTCTGTCCATAAAAGTTGTGAACAGAATCTGAGACAAAGGGCAGCCTTGGCGGAGTCCAACCCGCACTGGAAACAATTCTGATTTACTGCTGTACAGGGACTGGACAGCTCATACAAGGGGTCCAGCACTCCATAGTCCCAGAGTACCCCCCATAGAAGTCCCCGGGGGACACGGTCGAATGCCTTCTCCAAGTCCACAAAGCACATGTAGATTGGTTGGGCAAACTCCCATCCCCCCTCAAAGACCCTGAAGAGGGTGTAGGCTGGTCCACTGTTCCACGACCGGGACGAAAGCCACACTGCTCCTCCTCAATCCGAGGTTCGGCTATCCGATGGACCCTCCTCTCCAGCACCCCTGAATAGACCTTACCGGGGAGGCTGAGAAGTGTCATCCCCCTGTAGTTGGAGCACTTCCTCCACTGCAAAACACAACACAAATTATTTTCTCTCTGTCGAGACTAAAATATGCTGATATGTTAACTCTGATTTCTACTTACCATAAGAACAGAGACGTGTTTACTTATCTAAGAAATAATGAGAACACATTCAATAATTATTTGCAGTAAAAAAAAAAAAAAAAAAAAGTAAATTGGGCTTAAGAACAAATTTGTTGTGTTCATGGATGAGGTTCAGTTCTCAAGATAATTACATAGCTTACTCTTATCTCATGTCGATGTTCGATTTGGACACTTTTTGCTTCCGTATTTACCTTAGTATATCTAAAAAATGTAAAATCTTGTAAATGAAGAGTCCGGCCTGCAGAGATGCAGCTCTGATTGGCTCACTGGAGTCAAGCGCTGCCAACCTGCCAATTTTAATTTATTGCTTATTAATTTCACTCCGTGTTTAAAGCTTTTATTCGGAGATTTGTCTTGTGAATGCCAGTTTGCAATAAAATGCAGAAGAAATGCCCGCTGCTTTAATGTCTCTTCCCTCCAACTTGAGGCTGGAATGCAGTGATCCTATTGGCAGGCTAATGACCGCGTGCTGACGCTGCTGATTATCAGGCAGGAGTTTGTGAAAAGTAGCTTTTATGACCCCCCCCCTTCTTCATGAACGCGCATTCCGGACACTTCACCGCCCCTCTCCTCCTCCTCCTCCTCCTCCTCCTCCTCCTTCTCCTCACCTCGCAGAGCTCGACGCGCGCGCAGGCACAACAGATGGTAACATTGCTGCCGGACGCAGGAGCGGAAGAATTTTGCGTTGAAGTACTTTTATTCCTCTAAACTTCACAGGAACGTTGCGGGATTCTCGAGGATAAAATCCACTTTTTGGCGTCACTGGATCTTTAAAGACTCAATTTGCTGTCAAGGTAAGTTGTGACGCTGTGAGAACGACGCTCAGATTCCGGTTCGGTGAACTCTGCGCGCAGAGGAAACCCTGAACGCGAAGCCTAACAATAGGATATACATTTTCCCTAAGTGCATTAAGGTTTGTTTCTTACACTTATCTTCACAATTTAGGCGTAAGACTGCTTGTATTTTGTCGAGTGAAACATCGCTTTAGCGAACATGTCTTTGTAATTTACATTTATTAAGTTGTTCAACTGCAGCTTCCAACACCAACTATATTTAAAACCCGACACATCCACATTAATAAAGGTCATGATCAGATACCTTTGGATGCAGCGTTTTGTTGTTTATTGTTGCAGGATCAATGCGGGTTGCAAAGTGGAAAAGTCAGAATGTCTTAAAACACCAGATCTCATCATCATCCTCAGTGCTCGTATTTCAAGGCAGTAAGTTTGATTTTCAGTTCAGTTGCTGCCCATTTTTTTGCAGTAGGTGCTGATGCTGCAGCTCTGAGGACACAACATCCAGAAAGTCATAAAATGCTCAATTTCAGTCATTTTAGACTCTTTTAAATTTATTTATTTTTTAAAAACATGTTGAAGTCAAGTTATGTTTTCTGTGAACTGTGGATGATAACTGGATTGAAAACAGATGTGGAAAACCTTTTCCTCTTACTCAAATCTGTAATGAGAATAATAAACAGGTATAATTATTATTATTATTTATTTTAATGTAATTTAACACACATGCACTGATTGTTCATGTGGCTTTTTAAATCTTAAGGTTTGCTTACAGCAAACACTGTTTATAAAAATTACAAATCAACAGTATGAATCTACGGGATGGTGCATTTGACTGTAGCCCGACACTTTCACTCCTTTGGTTTTCTTCTAATTCTTTATCATAAATCAACAGTTTAGACATTTGGATCTTTGGCTGATCACAGCTGGGTTACATTAAAAAAAAAAGAAAGACAAGAAATCAGCCACAGAGGCATTTCCGTTAGAGATCAATGGCATTTATCCACGGCATGCCTTTAAAGCCATTTGGGATATGCAAGGTGCATTAGGTCACAAGTGAGCTGTGCGTAATAAACCCCAGAAGACGTCCAGCTCTCCCTCGGACCCCAGGTGGCCCCCAGCTACAGGAGGGAGCAGCAGCTAACCTCACAGCCTCACAGTTTGCACACAAATAGATCTCCGGGGAGAAGCACTCCAAGTTTGTGCTGTATCCGCTCTTGAGTGTGCAAGTGCTGCTGGCATAATGGAGATGTAAAACTGGGAGGATTGCTTTGTGAAGGCAGCTGCAGAGGTAGAAACCCGCAACTGCTGATAAAATAATGAGGGTAGTGGGGATATATTTTTTATTAATGGAAACAAATAACCTAGAGGAGAGGTATTGATTCCACTGCGCTGTATAAATAGCTACAGGATCGATTTGTACAAGTCTGCTCATTTAAATCTGTGCTCTCATTACAAGTTCTGTACAAATGCATGACATCATTTAAAGTGTTTACTCTCTTTGTATCTAAGATATTTTATCTGAGCTCATTTACAACTATTACAGACTGCTGAGTGCCACTAATGTTTAGAAGAAATATGCTAAACTAATTTCACCTTTTGAGTCCTTAAATAGTCAGTGTGAGGACTGTGTGCAGATCTAAACATAGTTTTTTATCCACCGCAGTGAAGATATCTTGCAGAGGGCCAAAGCGATTATCCGATATCTGAGATGAAATGTCTTCATCTATCAAACGGACACCATGGATGCAGTGATGCACATCAGGAAAGTTTATTTATTTTACTATGTTAGTCCAGCTCTTGTGTCTCCACGGTGAGGACAGGCGCTTTCTGTCTTGCTATCCCTCTGGAGAATGAACATTTCAACACTTGAGCAGAGGAACTGCCACATGAAGCAGGCGGCGCTGCTCCCAAGTTCACATTTCATTATATTTCTTTCCACTGCTGTGAGAAAAATAAGTAGAGTGGGCTTTGGGGGGACCTGTGTTGTACAAAAGAGGGGAGTTTAATGACTTAAGGCAGAGACTACATCCACCAAGTGTGGAAGGGTTAGATCTACAGTAATAAGATAAGACTGGCTCTTTTATGGTGACTGTGAGGGCAGTCTCTTGCTTTGATGAGTGGAATCAAAAGCATGTGGATACTCATCCACTGCAGAGGCTGACTTTTATACTGACTTTACATAACCACATGGAAGGTATGTCTGTATACAGTCTGTATACGTCATTCACCAAACTTAATAAAAGATTTTAATTGCTACATTGCAGCAGAAATGAGGTTAAATTATAGAGTATTTGCTCATTAGGAGACATTTTTAAACAGCCTGCAGATGTATTCTGTTTCACAAATGCAGTGCCATGCAAATGTGATGTGACACTCGAAACATCTTATGCAAACCAGGGCCTGTAAATAAACTAAATAAACCGCGTTGACTTGCAGTTCTGTGCTCGTTAAATGCTGCCTCCATTATCTCCAATGCATTGCGCATAATTCTAGCCAATTACCTCCATTTCATTGCTTTTCCCATTTTATTTTCCATGCAACCATCAAATAAAAGCCAAAGCTGTCCTTACCTGACCTGAGCTGCCATGCAGAAATAAGTGATCCCTGAAGTTGAACTGCAGAGTAATGCATATGATATTTATCAGTTTTGTAGCTGCACTTGTTTACAGTGGATCGATACCCTGTGTAGAAATGAGTGAGAGTAAAATGAGGGGCTACTACAGCAAAAAATCCTGCAGTGATACCTGTGGCAGCCGTTAAACAGCCATGCCATGTAGTGTTTGACTGTAAGCGGCTAATCTCTACATGAAAGGGAGAATTCTCAAATACTGTATGTGGTGAATGAAGGACGCATTGAAAATGAACACTGAACACGATAGAGGATGCATAAATTACTGCATCCTTATGAAAGCTCCATAACATCAAATACCTCTGTTTCCTCTTTGTGGGTTTCTTAGCTTACAGCATTTATTATTAATAATAATTTTAATCATTTATCATTAAATTCTGAATTTTTCTCAATCAGGTGGGACAAAAGTTCAATTTCCAATTTCAAAACTTAAGTTTGAATTTCCACATATGTGCAGTGGATGTGATGACACATCTCTGGAGGTCACTCCTACAACGGGGGTGTCCAAAGTTGGTCCTCGTTGGGTTGTAGTCCTGCAGGTTTTCAATGTGTCCCTGCTCCAACACATCTGACTCTAATTAAATGGATCCAACAGCGTATGGAGTTCTTCACAATGGCTCAATAATTTGAATCAGGTTTGTTGAAACAGGGACACGTGGAAAACCTGCAGGATGCAGCAACCTTTGAGGACCAGAGCTGGACACCCCTGTTCTTCCTCAGCAGAAGCAGCTCAGTCTCACCAGAAAGCCTGTGATACTTGTGTTTGCCTGCATGTCCAACATGTACAGAAGAGCTGCCAGAGTTGTGAGATGGCAACATGTCAATGAGCTGTTGTTTTGTAAAGGCCGTCGTAGAAATGCAATCCAAGAGTATTAAAATGCGTCGCCATGTCTGGGTGTAAAGTCCTTTTCTATCCCTAACCAAGTTATTTAACTCCCACATCCAGCCATTAATGAGTGAGAGACGTAGAAAAGTGAAGAATCGTGAGTTGGAGGCAGGGTAGAAACATGATTTGTGGATAGAAAACTTTGCAAATTAGCAGCCGCTAGTTTAGCAAACGTGATTGCTAATCTTGCTAATTCCAAACAAGAGTTTAAGGGCTCTCATGAGATTGGTAGTTTACTAGTTAAGAGCTGGCAGAATGATGCGATGTGCCATCCCTTCTTGTTCCCATAAGTGACTGAATCAACACCACGTTGTCATGATGCAGGTAAATGGCATCAACATGCAGCAACATAGCCAGAATGTCTGTAGACACTGAAAGAATACATCATCCTCTGAACTGGGTCTGTAGAAAAATGAGAGAAATGTGTCCTGATACAAGTTGTTTGTTATATGTATTAATTGGTAAGATTGAAAGTTTGCACTGTGAGCCTGTGTAGCTGTTCTGTTAGAGTTGTGAGATGTAAACACACAGCAGTCAGATCCTTTATTTTCTATTTAAACTGGAAGCTTATCACTGTGACCTGCAGAAAGGTGGAGATGGACCACCTGACTCTGTCAAGTTACATGAATCAGGACATTATAGGTAAATTTCTGCAAATAAATCTTATTTTATGACTGAAACGTGTTTGAAACCCCCAGCTCACTGGGAAAAAGAAGCTGTGAACATTAAAACTACAAACAAAAACTTAATTAAAAGTATGTATTTAAAGTAAACCTATTAGTGAAAACAAGGCAGATCATAAAGTGCAATAACAGAAAATAGGTCTAAACCCAGAGGCTCTACGAGCCAGACACAAAAGTGGAGGATTAAACAAAAAGGGCCACCTAGGGATTACAACAAACACCTCAGTATACAAGTAGAAACAAAACCACAAAAGTTCTCAAAGCTCTCACAGTGCTACAAAGTAGACAGGCAACCCAAAGTGAGGTAAACCGTGTTAAAAAACCACACAGCTGCCCTGAATCATCGTCAGCCTGCTCCTTAAATAGGGCTGATGAGCCAGGATCAGCTGGGAAGGAAGAGCAAGCAGCCAATCCTGGTCTGCCAACCGCAGACAAGGACCAGAACAGCAGGGCACCGGGGTGGATCCAGACAGCGGTCCAGTCTCCTAGGCGGGTTCATAGAGTCAGATTAACTTCTCCAAAGCCGTGGGCCCTTAACACGAGAGAAAATCAAAAGAGGGATCTATGAATTTAGATGGTAATGTGATAGGTGTGGGTTGATAATGGCTGCAAAATGAAATACACATGCTTTTAGATATTAGAAAAAAGTGCATTTCCATCTCATTAGACATAAAGTATGTTTTACATCTAAACTGAAGTCATTTTCTCATGTTGCCCTGTGAATATGTACATTTGAAAAGCATCAAATATTTGGCATACTAATACATTAATTCCACAACAGACGCTAATCCTCATATGCTCTGTATTGGCATCTACAGTTGGCCAGTAATCATCAGAAAATATTGTATCCTTCTAGAAGATCTTTATACTCAGTCTAAAAGCACTCTCCCTTTATTAAGCTACAAGCTGTGGTTACACATACAATATGCATCAGGAAACTATTTCTGGCTACGTTCCAGCATTAGCAGACCACTGACTGAGCAGTGCTGCTTGCATCCATGTTTATTTTCATCTTTACTTTCAGAAGATGTCGTGTGTGACGTTGTTTGTGTTGTTGAAAGTGGTAGTAGCTCATGAAAAGTTCCCATCAACGCCCCTACGAGGTGAGGGTTATCAGCCTCTCAGCGCCGCCGTCTATTCCTGCTGCTTAATTCTTCCTGCAGGAGTTGGGGGAACAAGTTGCAGCCTCTGTCTGACTTTGTTGTCATTATGAGGTTGTATCAAGGGGAGAATAACAGCAGTTATATTTTAATGGCACGAGGCGGTGCCAGTTCTGTTAATGAGGAGGGAACAATTAGAGTCCATTAAAACAGTGGAGGCTGGAATTAAGAGCAACAAGGAGTATTTTTGTAGAAGTCAGACATGAGCGTTTCAAAGCTCATCTTTGGAGAAGGGGTTACTTATGGCGCCACGCAGCATCAAAGAGCCGCTCATAGAAAATTTGAAGGGGAATTTTATATGGAAGTGGATAAATATTTCACCCCAGCATTGATTCATGAGCCACTGTAGGCATTTTCACACAAAAAGCATGAGGTGACGTTGGTGCACTGTGGATTGGATGGAAGAGGCTCTCTACAGCGTTCGGATCATTGCTGTCATCACCACATTGTTTGTTACCCCCCAACTTCCTGTCCAGTCATTTTATTCCCAGCAGTAGGAGGAGGAGAGATTAACCTGCTCACGGATGGAAGGTGTTATCACTGAGTTGTGATGTTTGCTGGCTGTGATATGAATAATGAGGCATTTCCGTGATAATTGAGGGGATTTCTTGGTTGACATTTATGATGTATGCAGCACAACAATGATGGAAGTAAACAATAAATAACAAGCGTAGTTCTTTTCTGAGATGAATAAATGTTTATATATTTTCTGTTTTGTGTGTCAGTCATATTATTAGATTCTCAGTCTTTTTTTAATATTGGCTGTTGAACTGGTCTCAGGTGCATGTAGCACACAGGGAAGGATGGTGGAAATCAATATTCATTAAAGTTGCATTACAAGGCCTGAAGATCATGTGCTGCAGCACATCCTGCCGATGGTGCTCCCCCACGCATTGGTCTGTTACTGTGGTGACATGAGAAGGGTTATGCTAAGAGTTGAACCTTGAACCAGAAATCGCTAACAGTCTGACACCAGCCCGAGGACAGATAGTGCAGGTAATGTTCAATAATAAAATTAATGTTAAATAAACAAGCTGAGCTTGTCATCTCAGACCAAAAAGCACAGAAACCATCAGTTTATTATTGAACAAATATTGTGCAATTAAGAAGAATAAAATCCAAATTCCATATTTACTTGTATGGTGTCCCAAGAACTGACAGAAGTACCAGAATGCTCCCACAACTACCTGCTGACTGTGTATTTGACAGGTGATGATGAGCTTCCTGCTCTGGACAACAGTGGCAAAGCTGTGGCCTGGAAAGGTAAATAATGAGCAGAACCTGCTGTTATATAAACCTCTGAACAGTCAATGCTGGCTGTGGATAACTCCCTGTAGGTTTATCATTCTCACATTTTGTTGCCTTACTGTTACTAAATAAATATGCATATTACATCTGATTTAAGGAATCAAAAACAACATCTTTATGGCTTTCAGGTTTTGAGCTGGAATTATAAATTAATCTCTTTTCAAACAGTAGTTTTGGGTTTGTCTGATCCACATCCAAGCCTTCTGGTATCCTGGAAAATTCCCAGGATTAAATGTACGGTCTTCATATCTGCATAAGATATGGCAGAAACTGTTTCCTGAGTGCATGGGTATGCTCCAAAAGTCCAGCTTAATTACGACGGAGAACTTTCTCTGAATGAAATCTTTGACAATCGATAAAGGAGGAAGGAGCAGCTGCACATGAATGAATAAAAATCATTCAAAGCAGCTGTTTCTGCTCATCAGTAGCAGCACTAATTCATATGATAATGCGCCTCTGCTTAGTAACAAACCTCCTGGACATCCAGAAGATGAACCACAACAAAAAGTCTTCTAAATTTAGTAACATGCAGCAAATGGCATGTACCCTCCTCCAATGCCACAGTGCGCTTCTCTGCATGGAGCAGGAATGGTACTGTACTAGGATGCCACACTGGCTCTGTAACCATGGCAACCAACAACAGGAGCAGTAAATGGTCAGATTAACTGGTGAAGTGTGAAGAGGAAGCATTTCACATTCTACATAAAGCAAAACGGCAAACCTGTGTTACATCCATGCAGCCCATAACCAAGTGAAACAATTTCCCCTTCTTGGTTGATATTACTTTCAGCCGGTGTGGTATTGTGTGCTTCGCATCAGGTTAAACAAATGCAGCTTTTGCTTTACAGCCACAACTGAATATCTCAAAATGAATGGAAATTTTATGCAAAGTGCAAAATTCACATAGGAATATCTAAACCCAGAGCTCAAAGCCTGAAAACATGTAGCTGGCTGGAGATGTGCTAATCACAGGCCTCGGGAAAAACACTGGGTGGAGGTGGATGCCTCCATTAGTGACGAGGATTCACACCTCTGTCATTCATCTCACCACCTCCCACTGCAATGACCCCCTGTCACATGTTCTGAGTCACCTGGCTCCTCGCCACCTCCCTCATTCTCTCATCAGGTTTAAGATTCTTCATGGAGCGCCACAATACAGCAGAGGCTGATTAACTGTATCAGAGCCTAGACAAAGCAAGAAAAGACAGGAAAGTATATTTAGGTACAGACTGCTACTATTGACTGGAGAAAGGCCTCAGAGATCGGCTGTTTTCATTCACGTAGGAGGAAAAGAAGCACAAGTCCAGCTTTGTGGTGGAAAGTAGGCTTTTGTAGAGATGTGAGCCTGCTCCTCCAGCAGCCTTAACTAATACAGGGAAGCCAAGCATGCATCAGCGGACCAATCCCATGGGCATTCGGTGTTACGACTCCAATTTTCCCAGCAAACAGCCTTGATTTGGTTACTTCTTGATGGTCATTTAGCACACACTTGAACTTATCATTCATTTCAGGCATGTGCCTAACAGTTGTGTGTTATTCCTGCCAGGAACGTTGTCGTCATGAGGACATAAGCCATTCTATTTATGAGGGTCTGAAATGCTGCCATTTCATCCAAATCTGTGGCATCACTTAGAAATGGAGGGGGAGTAATTTGGCATCTGTGCCGACAAAATGGCAGGAAGTGACACAGCCCGAGTTACAAGGACCATGTCATACATGAGATAAAACGGACATGTTTGTGATGGGTCTGCGGACTGCCCAGTTGGTCAGTTCATTTGTTTTGTCAAGTTTTTAGCTGCTAGAATTAAGAATTTTTGCTTATATTTTGCCCATATTTCACTAATGTTTGTTTTTACGATGGCTGCAACCAGTGCAGTACTGATGATGCAATCATGGACAAATGTTCAACTTAAAATGGTAAATATAAACTTAATGCAAACCAAGTAGAAGTCAGATCTCCTCAATGAAATTTAAAACATTAAGCAAAGCACTGGTTGAGCTCTATAAGCTGTTTTTTTAATTTAAAGTTACACACCATGACTTTCCGGCTTTTAAACTCAGTGTTTCTGACTTGTGTTAATGGCTCACTGATATTTTTTGAGCTGAGTCTTGGAGACGTTTTTGTGCTGCAGCATCTTGAGGCTGAGAAACTACAACTCACAACCTTTTTTCAGCACTGTGTCACACGCTAGCAACTGGGTATCAACACAGTGGCTGTTTTGAACGTCACCATGACTGATTCATCAAAGACAACCAAGAAGAGACAGAATACAAGACAGATGCAGACTTAGCCATCGTTAGGGGTGTGTGAAAAACTGCCAAAGCTTAGGAGTGTTGCTTTAAATCAGGACTGTCCAAAGTCGGCACATCAGTTTACTGGAGTGCTAACTGAAATGCTAAACTACAGAATAGATCCTCTAGTAAGATTGTTTTGTTTTTTTATTTAATACTACAAATGCAATATTGTGCATTAATTCATTTAATTTCATGACCCACATCACCATACAGTATATGACCTAAACCCGTGGTTCCTAACCTTTTTTCTCTAAAGACTCCGTTCATGCAACTACGTAAATGCTAGGGGCCCCTGCCTGCCCTGTGTTGACACCTTCTTGGTTTTATGCTTTCATTAGCTGTTTACCATCATGTAGTGTTTTTTCTTTTCTTTTTCATATTAAGGACAAATCATCTGCTTGGTGACGTTTCTCAAACATGTGTCATTAATGAAACAGTGCAAAGTATTTTCGGGTTCCTAGACCTCTGGTTCTGTGTAAATAAAAAACACCCACATGATAAAAAAAACCTAAGCAAATACCTCATCTCATCTCTGTGTGGACATGGACTTCATTTAAATCACACTAGCTCTGAACAGTCAAAGCCTCGGGACCCCTGTGCTCTTTGGGGGGCCCCCATAGTGGACCAGGGCCCCCAAGTTGGGAGCCACTGACTTATAGTTGGGATATATTTGGCGTGAATGCAAAAATACTTGTCAACATTTGGCTATGTTTACTTGCTGCAAACAATGGAAGCGCGGCGCAGCAAATCAATACTGGAGGTCACCACTAGGGGGAGTAAACAGCCCTTGGACTTTGAAATAGTAAAAAGGTCAATATACCCGTCACACTGTATTTCCGGGTCATCAACCCCAAAAAAGCACCTAATTTGTTGTCAACTGTTAAGGTGTGAGTGTTTATCACTGTGCAATTGGGAGGAAAAATCATACAGATGCCGGTAGTTGTGGTCAAAGTCTGAGAGACGGTCTTCAAAACTATCCGCCACTGTGTTTACGTCGGACCTGTTTGTTCATGCTCTTGTTCGAATGAACGCCTCTAGCATTCAAGTCAATATTGCAACTTGCGCACACAACACATTACCTTGTGTCAACATAAGCGGCCTACGTGCCAGAAGAACGCTAGGAATGCGTGGCAGCCATGATACGTACGCTGAGATGTTGCTAACAGCCCTTATACAACCATGAACATGCACTCTGCAGCAGAGTCACACCAGCAAAGCAAGAACTGAATGCTCATATATAAGCTGGAATTCTACATTTGAAGCCACGTAAGAGACTTTTTTTCTGTGTATGTGTGAGAAGACTTCAGAAATAAAGCAGGTGTTGACAGTTATGTTTGGAGTAGGGAACATCACAGTGTTTTTGGGATCAGAGGATAATCTGCTGAAGGGGTGTGGACGATTTACACGTCCTGTCTGAAATTTTGCTGAGTGGATATATAGCACTTGGGAGGCAGACAAATTTGTCAGTTTCCATTTCTCTTTTCATCTTTTTTTCGTGGTTTAAGTAACAATTGTGCAGGGACGAGCTTGATAACATCCTTTGGCACATGCTGAATAAAAGGGTACATTAAGCTGAGTTGGAAGACTGTGTGGGACCTGGAAGGCTTTGACCATGCTCTTGTTCCCTTGGAGAAGGACAAATGTGATCACACTGTGGGTGTGAAACATGCATGAGTGCCTGGAACAATTTCAGCTTTGGCTGAAATGCAAACTAGATGAGTTTTTTCAGGAGGCTCAGTGTTTACATGTGTACATCAGGAAGTGCAGCCAGCATGAGGAATGAGTTTTGCTTGGCTCTGCTGATGAGCAGGTGGGCTAAACTGGTGGGCAGACGGTGCTGTGATTCCACCAGGACTACCAAGGCCATAGGCGGGACAGCTCACCACCCCTTGCTGGTCCATCCTTTCATGGACACAGCAACACATGCATTCGCCACGGTCTGAGGAGCGAGAGTGTGTTCCCCCACTAGGCACAGATCATCATGAATATGTCATCGCTTATATATTCTGATCTTCTTCCACTTTACCCATGTGACCACAATGCAACCACAGAGACTGCACATATGCTCATCTGAAACTGCACTGTAGTATCAAACCATTTTTCACTGTGCCTGTGATCATTCATCTTTATACCTGCACATGACAGGAACTACTGCTGCTCAAATCCAGTCCTTCCTAAAGCAGCTAGAAATTACCGCTTCTCTTGCTGCGTATTCAAAAGACATGAGGCAGTGAAATTATCTTAATTTTCATGAACATTCTGTCAAGAGAGATTATGCATCCTTCATCCCGCTGGGTTCTCTCCCCAGGAAGAGTAGCGTATTACACACGAAGCTGCTCTGCTTCAAAATATAAAAGGTTGCAGGTTTCTGTAAAAAAATATTTGATGAAATGCAAACAGCAAAAGAGGCTTTGAAGGACTAAAACTTTGTAAATCATCAAAATTTGTTTATAGTTGTCTATAGACATTTTGGACATTTATATCCGCTGCTTGCAAATGGCTGGTGGGCCACGTTTGCATGAGCATATGAGCATTAGATCAGATGTTAGATGATAGAGCAACATCTCAGCACACGAGCAAACATCCTCATGTTCCCTTAACTGAGTTGTACTACTCTCTACTATATTTAGAGATTTGTAATACATCCTGTCTGTGCTACAAGCATACACGTCTGCATCTACCTTAAAGGGAAGAGAGACTGCAAAACTGCCTTAAAACAATCTCAGACAATTGTCATTTTTACACACTGTTAGAAAAGAAATCAGATTACTGCGTTCATCCAACTAAACCTTTAACAAAATTTAACATGCACAACTTTGTTGGGGAGATCTCGGAGAAGAGACGGGACGAAGACGATGGCGGATGAGCCGTCGTTAGAAGAGACTGGACGAAGACGATGGCGGATGAGCCGTCGTTAGAAGAGACGGGACGAAGACGATGGCGGATGAGCCGTCGTTAGAAGAGACGGGACGAAGACGATGGCGGATGAGCCGTCGTTAGAAGAGACTGGACGAAGACGATGGCGGATGAGCCGTCGTTAGAAGAGACGGGACGAAGACGATGGCGGATGAGCCGTCGTTAGAAGAGACGGGACGAAGACGATGGCGGATGAGCCGTCGTTAGAAGAGACGGGACGAAGACGATGGCGGATGAGCCGTCGTTAGAAGAGACGGGACGAAGACGATGGCGGATGAGCCGTCGTTAGAAGAGACGGGACGAAGACGATGGCGGATGAGCCGTCGTTAGAAGAGACTGGACGAAGACGATGGCGGATGAGCCGTCGTTAGAAGAGACTGGACGAAGACGATGGCGGATGAGCCGTCGTTAGAAGAGACGGGACGAAGACGATGGCGGATGAGCCGTCGTTAGAAGAGACTGGACGAAGACGATGGCGGATGAGCCGTCGTTAGAAGAGACGGGACGAAGACGATGGCGGATGAGCCGTCGTTAGAAGAGACGGGACGAAGACGATGGCGGATGAGCCGTCGTTAGAAGAGACGGGACGAAGACGATGGCGGATGAGCCGTCGTTAGAAGAGACTGGACGAAGACGATGGCGGATGAGCCGTCGTTAGAAGAGACGGGACGAAGACGATGGCGGATGAGCCGTCGTTAGAAGAGACGGGACGAAGACGATGGCGGATGAGCCGTCGTTAGAAGAGACGGGACGAAGACGATGGCGGATGAGCCGTCGTTAGAAGAGACGGGACGAAGACGATGGCGGATGAGCCGTCGTTAGAAGAGACGGGACGAAGACGATGGCGATGATAAAGATTACACACAGTTTTATACTATTTTCTTTCTGAAGCATGATCAGCACTGCCTGTTTGTGCTTAAACTTCTGTAATTAATCAAATTAACACCTGTTTAAATAATATTTGTTTCCTTTAAAAGTCTAAA
Organism: Melanotaenia boesemani; assembly: GCF_017639745.1. Classification (NCBI taxonomy): domain Eukaryota; kingdom Metazoa; phylum Chordata; class Actinopteri; order Atheriniformes; family Melanotaeniidae; genus Melanotaenia; species Melanotaenia boesemani. The sequence goes on from NC_055684.1 coordinate 39,252,879, forward strand.
TTAAGTTTCTGTTTTTTTTTTTTTTTTTTCTTTACTGTAGATCCAGATTACTTTCCATGTTTAATTTTTGTTATTCACAATGACCTATAAATGTACTGGCTGTCTCATCTTGTGTCTTAGCCTGCTTGCCGTCAGGATTCACACTCACGCTCCTACACAGAATTATTGTTTAAGCCAGCCCACTCATTTTCTTTGCTTAATTAACCTTATCTCTCTCCAAATAGCACTGACTAGTAAAGACTATTTTCTGCATTCATTTTTTGTGGACAATCCTTTATCTCCTTTCACACATTATTTTCACCTTCACATTTTATAATAAGATTTATTAATGGTAGCACCACCCGTTGGAACGCATTTAGCCACGAACAATAAATGACAGGTTACAGATAATTAGTGGACTGCAAAGTATTTCAATTACTGCAATATACTCCAGTGACCAAACACACACACACACACACGCACACACACACACATTCTTCCAGATGTGTCAAGAAACCTTTAAAGCATGACTAATTGTTCCTTCCCAGATGTGGGTGGTGCACCGTGCAGGAAATGCTGAGCGTGCGATGAGCCTCTTTGTGAACAGTAGCACTGTGATTATGTCATATTTGGAGCAGATGATTGAAATTCACCAGCCAATTTGGCTGACAGTTCATTTTTTAGTTTTAGTGGAATCAGAGCTGCATCAACATCCTGCCAAATTCGCTTTCCCCGTCCTGTTTTTGTCTCAGATATAAAAGCAGCGCCATTCCAGACTTGGGCGCTCTGAGGACTGACTGCGAGCCCAGATAGTGAAGATGAGATGGAATCAGATTCTTCATTAATTACAACCTCCAGTCTTAACTTAGACACTGCATGAAGTTACAAAATGTTCATACATCAGAAAGGACAAATCTTTGTACCTTTTCCAGCGACTGTGCCACGATAGCCATCATTATGAACATGAATTTCCCTGCAAGGGATTAATAAAGTATTTCTGATTCTGATTCTGATTATCTGTCCCAGAACACAAAGCGGCGAGAGGAGGAGATAATCATCTCATTAACACGGCTTCTTTACGTTACACGGAACCTTGTCTTTGGTTTCAGACGACAACTCCTCTGCAGCAGACCAGCCCCGGCATGGCGTCCCGGCCATGAAGCCTCCACATGCTGCTCAGTTTTAGCTGCTCTCACCAAATAAGAAGAGAACATGAATAAACACATGGATATCTTAGAGGGTTGGCTTGGCAAGCTAAATCAAATTCTTAAAATTAGGCGGCCAGTTTATTTCTCATACGGTTCATTGTGTTGATGTTAGGGTTAAAGACAAATGAACTACTTACTGTAGTATTGCTGTTTTCGCTGACTCATTGTTTTCCAACCAGAGAGCCTAATTTATGGCGGTTGGCTCAAAGACAAACTACATAGCGAATTAAAATACCCGCTTAATGCTGAAAATTATGGCTCATGCTTATGATTACAAGCTGCTATTAGCTTTTCTGGGTATATTTTATGTAAATTCTTACATCCTATTTAATCTTTTACTGTATTTTTCTGACCACCTATATTTTAAAGGTATTTTACTTAAAACAGAAATCTTTGCTCTGCAACTTGAAACTATTTAATAATCACAGTGAAAATGCACCAAGCCATGCAGATGAGCACACATGCAGTGCATTCATCGCATTCAGTTTAATTTCTGCAGGACTTTAAATAAAACCCTCAAGATCTGCTTTGTTTTAAACATCAGGCTCTGCAGCAGCAGCAGCCTCAACCCCCCTCTGTCAAAGGCATTTTCAAGCTCTGAACTTCCTATTTTCAGAACACTGAAACCATGATTTAAAGGAGAGGGAAAAATGAGCCTTCACTCCCAGATGGAGAGCTGAGCTGTTCAAACTGAACGAGAAGAAAGAATAAAGAAGATGGAGCTGGATTGCAGTGCTATGCAGACACGGAGCAGAAACTAATGAGAACATTAGACTCAAACTATTTACAGAGAGGAAGGAAAAACAACAGCTTGTGTGAGAGGACAAGGAGACGGTGCTGGGATCTGTGGTCTATAAAATGCATAACTGATGATATTCCTTCTTTGAATTAACCACAGCCTCATGGCAGCTCATGAAACTGTCGCCAAACATTACCCACAATTTGATCTCTTTTTTTTCTGTTTATATGGACACTTAAATGAATGCATAGATCAGGAGTGTCCAACTCATTTTAGTACAGGCACCTCATAAATAAATTTGATCTAAAGTGGGCCGGACCAGTAAAATGACTTACTTATAAATAAAAACCACATTTTCTCTTTGTTTTAGTACAAAGAAGCACACAGATTTTTTAAAGTTTACATTTAATTACCTTTTATAAAACATAGATGCACCACATCAATTTGTTGTGAAAATAAGGGAAATTTAAACAGTATTTTCCTGTTTCAAATACATGTTTATTACAGGTTCAAGATCACAATGGATCTCCAAATCTTGAAAGTAATGTATCAGGATTTAGAAATTATTTAAAATATACATACATTTCCACAACCTGAACAGACTCACCTGATATAAACTAAAGTGGGAGTTATTAAAAAAATATATAATAAAATCTGTACAAGTTATCTCCCTAAATGTGAAATGTGCTACATTTAAACATTAGAAATGAACACAAGTTATTTTACCAGGGTAAACAGGGTACCATCAAACTCGTGTATTTACAACGTTCAATTTCTTACAATTTTACCAGCAAATATACATTTTAACAGAACTATAAACTTCAGAGCAACACGTGCAGCATTTTCCAGGAATTAGGCTTCCTCGCTGTTCACTCTGCTCCTGAAATTTAGCAGCAGTTAAACTTCTTTTAATCTTCACAAGGCTCCACGTCCTGAGTGGCAGATCATTTCAGAATGTCATTAAGTGCTTGTGTGTGAGCTTTGAACGCAGCTTAGTTTTATTGTTCATAACAGAAAACACTTTCACCAAGGTAGGAAGTCCCAAACATGCTCACCACTGACATTAAAACTCCTGCAGCAATCTCACAGTTTTGTCTTCCTACTGATGCATGTCAGCATGAACTCCGTCTCACACACATCACCCAGATCTGACAGCAGCGTCTCCACAAAGCTGCTTCAGCTTGAACACATGCATGCTGTCATAGTTCTGTGTGACAACATTTTTCCTCCCTTGCAGCATTTTGCTCAGATTATTTATGAGACCTGCACCTGGAATACAGGTGAAACTCAAAAACTGAGAATATTGCGCAAAACTTGATTTATTTCAGTAAGTCAACCTAAAAGGTAAAATAATTTATTATATAGACTTATATGCAAGGTGAGAAATTTCAAGCCTTTATTCATTATAATTGTGATGATTATGGATACAACTGATAAAAACTCAAAGATCTGAATCCCAGAAACTTTATTATTAGAATATTACTACTAGAATGTTACTTGAAATCAACAACAACAACAAAAAGGATATTGGGCCAAGAAATGTGATTATGTGAAGAGTCTAGTCCTGCATATGAACCCAGGTCTTGGTCTAGTCCTGCATATGAACCCAGGTCTTGGTCTAGTCCTGCATATGAACCCAGGTCTTGGTGTGAGCCCTTCTGCATGGATTCCTGCCCCCATGCGGCGTGGCATGGATGTTTTCAGCCTGTTGTCCTGCTGGGGTGGAATGAAGACCAGGATGCTTAAATAGCAGCCTTCAGCTCTTCTGCATTGCTCCGTCTCATGTGTCTCATCTTCCTCTTGGCAATGCAGATTTTCTGCGGGGTTCAGGTCTGGAGAGTCTGCTGGCCAGTCCAGCCCAGTAATTCTTGGTCATTGAGCCAGGTTCTGGTTCTTGTGGCAGTGTGAGCAGGTGCCAAGTCCAGCTGGAAAATAAAGTCAGCATCTCCAAAGAGCTTTTTTGCTGAAGGAAGCATGAAGAGCTCTAAAACCTCCTGGTAGACGCTGCTTGGACTCTGGACTTAGTACACCAAAGTGGACCAACACCAGATGACGCGGCTCCCACATCACCGCCGACTGTGAAGTTCCAGTCAAAACATGTCAAGGTAAAATTTTAACCCCCTAAAAATACTTCTTGTCTGATCAAAAGAATTCTTACAAGTACAATTGGAAGAGACAAAATGAACCTAGACACTTCACATTTAGCTGATGTGATTTAGCATATTTAACATCAAAAGAAGAATTTATTTAATATATCTTCAGACAACATGCTGATATCCAGAAACCTCCCACACCAGATCAGCGAGCTCAGTCTCGTGCAGTTTACTGTCAAATATACAGTGGACAGTAATGAAATAAACTGGATCATTAAAATCTACCTCTGTTATGACTTGTTGTGCAGTGGGTTTAATTTGATGTCTAACAAGATGATATTATGTAATACCCGTTGTGATAGAGAAATGTTATGAATGTGGGCTGCTGTGCTCACATTGGATGATGTTGGGTAGCCTAAGGTTGCCTTCTGCTGCATTTCAGCTGCTATGTGGCATAAAGCTTCTCTTTGCTATGAGAGACGGTCAATCCTACAGGGGGTGAGGCTCGTACAGTGGTGTAGAAATGTTCACAGTAAATATTATCCGCTAACCGTCTCCTCTTGTCATTTTCACAAATGGGATTTCTTGAATTTAGAGCTCATAATTTTTCTCTCCTTTGCTCTATCAATTCCACCGTCAGCACTCTGAGGGGACTTTCAATTAGTGTGAGTCTGACATTAAAACCATGGCTGCTGTATTTATCCCGCCTTTGGATGATCATTTTTTGCGTAATGTCGATTTTATGCAGGGCAATTAAAGTTTCTGTCCACTGAAGCATCATGGAAGAACAGAAAGCTAATGAGATTGGCTCGCACTCTGCGGAGGATTCTCCACATGCACAAGGCTTTTTTTTAAGTTGAAACACTGTGAAAATTGTGAATTAAAACTGAAAGCAATGACTATTTGTCCAATTAAAGATAGTACAAATCTGTGTACTAAATGCCAGAATATTACTTAAGTAAAATGTGAATATTTAGTACAGAAACTAAATAATCAGTTCAGATCAGTGAGTGGACTGATTGTTATCAGCACAATATTCAATCATTTTTCTGTCTGATGTCATCAGTCTCACATCATTCACCTTCTTCTTCCTTATGCCAGATGCTGCTAACAAAATGTATTTAAGTGCTTCTATAAAGCACAATTTATTTCAGTTTCTTAGTCCTGAGCATCTTCTCTCTAAAAAGAACATGGCTGCACAGCTTAGGTTTGCAAAGTTGTCAGGACCTTAAAACTGCATAAGGAGGAGCTTACAAACGTTAGTGCAGTACGTAAAGAAGATCAGGCCAAAATTTCTCCACAGTGATTCAAAACACTGACAACATCATGACAGAGAATGATCACGAGCAAGTTATTGCGACCAAAGGTGATTCTACAAACTGCTTCTTCACATGCCTGCATGTCTGAGCATGTCTTCATCTCTTTGTGTGTAAACATGTCTAGATCATGCTCACCACTGTCAGGATTTATCAGGCTTAATCTGATCTGCAAAGCAGTTCTGTCAATGTCCAGAAGCATCAGCTCATTAAATACATTCATTTCAATTATGATCTGTTGTAATAATATACAGCCTATTACACAGTTTTTTAGCTGGTAAATGTCAGAGATAAACACTTGTTTTGACTTTAAATGTTATGACTGATCTCCCTGTACCTGCAAACTTATTGCACCTTACTCAGTCAGACTACCTCTGAGGGCTCATGTTGATTGTGTTCCTAACCCTAACCCTATGTTCAGCAAAGAAATTAGAGTCATAAATCACAAATCTGTTTCTTCTTTGTGAAAGGATCCAGGGCAATCGATATGCACACATTTTTTAATCTGTATGAATCACAAGCTCTGGAACATGAGTGAATGAGTTTATCCTTGTCAACGAATCAATAAATGGAATCAGTTATGGCTCATTACTCAGGTGTCTCTGGTTAGAGCTTCTCTAAAACTTATATTACCTATTCCACTTGCACTTCTTTCCTGAACTTGCGTTCTTTTGTCTGTATCTGTAAATGGGACTTCCACACGGTGCTGTTATGATGTTGCAGCTCACAACGCTTATGCCACTTCCTGGCATCAGATTAAAACAATGTAAAGGTGCAGGACTTTTGACAGCTCAGACATTTGCTGGGCTAAAAATAGAAATGGTGGTTGCATTCTTTGCAAACAGGAAAGGACACAGATGTTCAGGGTACTGTGCAGAGCATGGATGCACACTGTAATGTACACATGCTTGTATGCATTAAGGCGTGCACTCATGAACACACATGATTCCCCCCGGGAGGGATTGTCTGCAGCTATTTCATCAAAGTATGCAGGCACCAACTAGATTAGAATAAGGGATGGATAGATGGATAGATAGATGGATAGATAGATACTTTATTGATCCCGAGGGAAATTCAAGCATCCAGTAGCATATACATATATTAAAGGTTAGTACTTGACATTAGGGGTTAGTACTTGAGCATAACTAGACTAATTTAAAATTAAATAAAGGCAACGGTAGATAAAGGAGACAAAATGGTAAAAACTATTGTACACTCATTGTAATGTCTACTCAGCTAGATGTGCTGTGACGCAAAAACACACTCCGAGTTGGACCGAACAAGAGTCTATCTATGGTGATCAAGTATGTACATATATTGGCAGTGGTAGTCAAACAAGGTGTATGAGTGAATGAGTGCCTGAGTGAAAAAGTGCAGGATGTGCAAAAACTGCTGAAACAGTGTTTACAGAATGAGAAAAACAAATGTGCTTACAAATGAGAAAAAGGCACATGTCCATAAAAACTATTCAGACTATGGTTGTGGTTGTGACCCCTGCGCCCTCAGCGAGATGTTGTACAGCAGGATGGCCCGGGGTACGAAAGAGTGTCTGATTCTGTTGGTGGAGCAGGTCAGGGACAGTAGTCTGGGGCTGAACACACTCCTCTGCCTGCTCAGAGTTCTGTGCAGAGGGTGAGAGGAGGAGTCCAGGGTGGTCAGGATCTTGTCCAAGGTCCTCTTTTCTGCCACTGAGACCAAAGAGTCCAGCTCTGTGCCCACCACAGATCCTGCCCTTCGGATCACTCTGTCCAGCCGTGCTGCGTCCCTTTTCTTTATGCTGCCTCCCCAGCACACCACAGCATAGAAAAGGACACTGGCCACCACAGTCTGGTAGAACATCAGCAGCAGTTTCTTGCAGATGTTGAAGGACCTCAGCCTCCTTAGAAAGTACAGACGGCTCTGTCCTTTCTTGTGGATGGCGTTGATGGTCTCTGACCAGTCCAGTCTGTCATCCAGCTGCAGTCCCAGGTACTTATATGAACTGACCGACTCCACCTCCGCACCCTCTATGGAGACTGGCCTCAGGTCTGATCTGTTCCTCCTGAAGTCCACCACCATCTCCTTGGTTTTGGAAGTGTTCAGCTGCAGGTGGTTCGCCCTGCACCAGACAACAAAGTCTTCCACCAAACTCCTGTACTCCTCCTCCTGTCCATCCTTAATACATCCAACTATGGCAGTGTCGTCCGAGTACTTCTGCATGTGGCAGAGCTCAGACTCATACTGGAAGTCTGATGTGTAGATTGTGAACAGGACAGGGGAGAGCACAGTGCCCTGTGGTGCTCCGGTGCTGCTGACCACAGTGTCAGATGTGCAGCCACCCAGCCTAACGTTCTGTGGTCTCTCTGAGAGGTAGTCCACAATCCAGGAGACCAGATGTGAGTCCGCTCCCATGTTATGCAGCTTGTCTCTCAGAAGAATGGGCTGGATGGTGTTGAAGGCGCTGGAGAAGTCGAAGAACATGACCCTCACTGCGCCGCGGCCACTGTCCAAGTGAGTGTGTGCCCGGTGAAGGAGGTACAGGATGGCATCATCCACCCCCACCTTTGCCTGGTAGGCAAACTGCAGGGGGTCCTGGGCGTGTTGAACCTGGGGTCTGAGGTGGTGGAGCATCAGCCGTTCCAGGGTCTTCATCACATGTGATGTTAGAGCCACCGGCCTGAAGTCTTCTGGTTGACTCGCATATGGCTTCTTGGGGACTGGGACGAGACAGGATGTCTTCCACAGGGTTGGAACTTTCCCCAGACTGACGCTCATGTTGAAGACCCGCTGGAGGGGGTCCCCCAGCTCAGCAGCACAGGCCTTGAGTAATCTCGGGCACACCTTGTCCGGACCTGCTGCCTTACCAGGGCGAAGCCGCTTCATCTCTCTGCTGACTTGCTGACCCGTGATGGTGATGGGTGCTGTGGCGCTGCCTGTGTCCTCCTGCTTGCTGATGATGATGGGTGGTGGGCGGGTTGGGAGAGAAGGGGAGCTGTTGAAGAACTGGTTGAACTGGTTTGCTCTCTCTGTGTCCCCTTCTGCTGTGCTATGGCTCTTCTTGCAGCCTGTGATGGTCTTCATCCCTTCCCAGACCTCCCTCATGTTGTTCTGCTGCAGCTTCTGCTCCACCTTCCTGCTGTAGGAATCCTTGGCCTCCCGCAGGCGAATCTTGAGCTCCCTCTGTACCTGCTTCATCTCCTCCCTGTTTCCGTCTTTGAACGCCCTCTTCTTTCTGTTGAGGACCTCCTTCATGTTGCTGGTAATCCAGGGCTTGTTGTTGGGGAAACAGCGCACAGTCTCAATAGGGAGAACAGTGTCCCTGCACAAGTTCACCCCCTCAATGTCCTCACTGTGTGGCTCAATGAGTACATTCCAATCTGTGGATAGATAGATAGATAGATAGATAGATAGATAGATAGATAGATATAGAAAGAAAGAAAGAAAGAAAGAAAGAAAGAAAGAAAGAAAGAAAGAAAGAAAGAAAGAAAGCAAGCAAGCTGTGTTCCCATCAGGATAGTCCACTAGACTTAGTCCAGGGACACGGTTCAGTTGGGGGGGGGGGTGCACCTTTTGTTTCCTTTAGTTTTCTTCTTCCGTTTTCTACCTTTTCTCTTCTTCTTTCTCTTCTATCCGCCTTTTTCCTTCTGTTTTTCAGGTCCGGTCCAGCAGTTATTAGCAGAAACATATTTTAAAATAATAATAAAGAATAACATTGAAGATTAAAGGGGACTCCACATCCAAACGCTCCTCTTGGCAGAGTAAATGTGTTCAGAACAACACGACAGCCAGACCATCATTCTGCTGTCATGAAGCTGGACAGGACAGGTTAAAACAAAATAAATAAATAGTGCTCTTATTGTACCTCTGCTAATTCAGCACACAGCCTATGTTCTCATATCTCTGCTTTCCAGATTAGATGCTTCTCCATGATGAAGGCAGAACAGTTTGCTAGCTAGATGCTAAACCGAGGATTGTTCATTAGCTCCAGTAATAACGCCTCAGTGTTAGTTGTGGGACTACTGGTGCTCTGCATGATGGAAATGTTGTAGGCTTACCCTGAAAATCCTGAACAGAAAAATGAATGAAGAAAAGTTCAACATTGAGTGTTTTAAGCAACTACTGTCAAATATGTTTCTGTGCAAATTTGCCTGAATGTGGCTTCAAGTAGAAAACAATGAGATTTATTTTTGTGGTTAACAACAGGTCTGTCATTTAATACGTTTGATTAACAAAAAAATTCACATTCCTAACATGGACTATATTATTTTTTTTTAGTCATGCAAGAAATGTTACAAAGTAGTTGTCGGAAAGTCTTCATGTTTCCTAGTTATTTTATTTTGAAACTTGCAAGTTAGTGAGTTACTTCCTGTCTGAGTGTATCCTCAGTACTGAGACCGCATGAAAAGAGATGGTCATCCAGCGTGTGCATGAACAAAAACCACACACACATGCACACACACACACACATACACACACACCATCCTGTAAACCCAACTCCAATATCAAAGAATTCTTGGAATTGTCTTCTCCGTGCCCTTCTCTCCTATCGGACCAGCAACATCCTCCAACTCTATCACAGTAGTAGAAAAGCATGTCTCAAAACAGCTTTAAGTAAACAGGCTGAATGGTGAAAATATAGTAAAAGGTAATGCTGTGTTTTTCTTCTGAAAGCCCACACCACAATTTGTCTTTTTCTGTCTTCGTGAATTTTCCCTTTTGTCCTCTTAAACCTCATGGAATTTTCCACCCATATTAAAGTAAAAGCATGAGGGGATTTGCAAAGAGCGTTAGAGCTGTGAATAAACACTCATCATCAGAAAAACTCCATACAGCTCACTTTAAATGCCCTCTTGCAAGCCAAGTACGGCCTACAATTACTATTCAAGCTTTAGTGGCAGAGTCAGCTTATCTGGGAGCTTGAATCACTTTAATAATTGATATGACCAAACCCGATTCACAATATCTGCATGATTTACAGTAAATACAGACAAAATGCAGCAGCTGAAGTCCGCAGCAAACCTGTTGAAGGGTTTCTGCTGGTTATTTCATTTGTTGGACAGACATTGGCTATGACTCTTTGCCCCTCCTCTTTAAGCTGCTGCAAGACGCAGAGACTGAGCTGAAGTTTGTCTGGAGCTGTTTTAACTCTGTGGTGTTGCTGCTGCACAGGATTCGCTACAGAGACGCTGTGAGTGTGAGAGAGTGATGGCACAGGAAAACAGAAACAAAGGAAAGGAAGTGAAGTGGTAATGAGCGTTCACTCTGCTGCCAAAAAATCCACTGCATGTTTTTTTTTTTTTTTGTTGTTGTTTTTTGATTTAAAGAATGCAGCGTAATTCAGGTAAAGAGTAATGTTTTGGATTATTGAACGCCTGATTTTTATTTAAAGGTGACCAGATGATTAAGGTCCATGGCTTTGAATGAGTCTCCACTCCTCTGTGATGTCTGGCAAGCGAATGACAGGTGTAGAGTGTTCTGGAGAGATTTGCTCTGCATGAGGCCTGCACCGACTCTGACGAGGACTACGCCACACTGAACTGGGCTCAGTGGAGGGCTGGTAGTTAATACTGCCCTGCCAAAGCCCCCATGCTTCTACTCCTCGCACACTGTTAAGAGAGCACCTCGGGACTCAGGGATTCTTGGATACAAGAAAGACATGAATCGCAGCCCCAGTGAGACACACTGTGAAAAAGGAGACTGCCAGCCATGAATAATTAACTCGATTATGTATGTGCCCACTTTTTAAAACCTTTGCTACCATCTTCATTCTGATCCCACTCCACAGTCGTTGCTGATTGATGCAACTTTCTGTCTCTGCCTGCATTTCCTATCTGCTGTTGTTACCCGGCTTTTTCCTCCTCGTTATTCAGCTTTCAAGTCCACGCTCTGCTGCCCCTCCAAAGGTTGTAACAGCGAGCATGATATGCTGCATTGCAACTTTAATTAGTGTGGTAAAAAGCCCCAGAGACTGAGTATACAAACTTTTATGTCAACATTTCCAAGAAGCCATTTCCCATTAAAGTCAAAAGTAAAAAGATCTAATTCTTCTGAGGTACTGTAATGAGGCAGAATGATGATGTCGCTGAATATTTCCTCCTCCCCAGTGACTTCCTGAGAAAAGTCCACTGAACTGTGATTGAATTAATGCTGCTTCTACCAGATCTGTAAAATGATATGAACATGAAGCTCAGCCGCCTGATTTTTCATTTTCTCACCATTCCTGATGAAGTTGTCAGCAAGCCGTTGAAGCATTTAAAGCGTTACAGCAGCTGTCCTCCACGCCACCAGGATGGACCAATCCGCTGACCAGTCAGAGCAGATGGAAACATCGGAGTTGATCACTAAACGTTGAAACGATCCCTCATGAGCGTTACTGATTAAAGCCCTGTGAACTACTAGTTCTTAGTCTAACCGTCAGTGGAAAATAAGAACCATTAACCGTATCATGCCCTCCTCAGACATTTTTGTCCATTTTTCTTAACTTTTTGTTTTCTTGGTGATCATTTATGCTGTGTTGCCCTTGTGGCATGAATTTTTACAATAACTCTATGAATCCAGTGTGTTTTAGCTTCACAATCCAGGGACATGGACTTGGTTGTCAACTTGAAACACACAAGAGTAAAGAAAGAACGGCACACATCTACTGGCACAAAACTGTCCATAATCTGTCAAAGAGGCAGCGACTGGATAGAGCTTATGTAGTACTGTGCAGAGGTGGGACTGGGAAATAATGAGCAAATCACCGGTGGGCTGAATAAGGCTGAACACAGTCTCAGCATGAATAACATGGTCAGAGAATATGAAGTGAAAACGTATTAAACACAGAGATGGCATGGTGGAAATGTGAACCACGACACAATCAGCATTTCTTAGTTTAATCATTCACTTCATTCGCTGTTTATTTCACTTATGACCCCTACACTTTGAAGCAAAACCTTCCTTTGTTGTTTGCAAACTAAATTACCATGTAGATGGAGTTGAAAATGAACCTATTGTGAACAAATGGGTGAGATTTGTGTGCAGTTTAAACAGCAGAAGCACTCAGTCTGCAGCTAGACGACTGCAGTATCTTGTTTAATAATCAGAATGTAACGACTAATTCTAGTTTTTCTAAATGTCCTGAATAAATCTTTACCATCTTCCCCTCCTTATGTTTACCTGTGGCAGTAGGTGGAGTATAGTTTCCTCACACAGTGCACTTGTAATGGCAAAGACACAATGAGAGCCATCCTGTTAAAACTTACACATGCTTATCTGTGTTGACCTCATCTTCTCATTTGAGCTGAAGGCAAAGTTTTATCATAGTCTCTTGGGCAATAGCAGGAGATCTGCAGGGATGAAAGAAAACAAATGTCAAGGATGATCATTTCCTAATAGCTAGACAGACTCTATGGGATCGAGGCTCCAAACACACTCCAGGAAAAAGACAGAGGAGGACACTGAGAGGGGTAAAATCCTGTTTCAGATGGCTGAGATGGGGTTCATCAAATTACCATCTGGCCCAAAATACTTAATGACAAAAGAAGGAATACACTCAGAGAGGAAATGCTTCAATTCAAAGTTAAGTTTTTCCATTTATTTAAAGTATTTACTGCTAATCTTTTCCACTCAAATCCTCCCTAACAAGGTCGCTGTTACTGTATTCAGTGCAGTGTTGCAGTTAATAGAATCATGGGGAAATTCTTCAGTGCAAGCAAACAGCTTAAGGGCCACGTTGAATTCAGACTGGTTTAATGTGGCGTTTCTCAAATTGTTGGGCCAACTTCTCTGGGGCAGAAGAAGTTCAGGAGCATTTAAGGGTCAGAATGATGTGCAAACATCAAGCTCTTGCTTACACATCCAACAGACTCGAAGCACCTGAAGCATTTGTTTGAGTTTTTGTTTCATGCATGACAAAATACACACTGTCCATTGTTATAGTGTTTATGAAACCAGAGTGAAAAAGAAATGAGGAGTTGGTATGCATCAAAAGTTCTCAAGCTCATGATCTCCAAACTGCCTTGATGTCAACACATGGCAGCCATGATATGTATGTGGATGCATTGCTAACAGCAAGCTTCTCCCAGCCTGTTAGCAGAAGGTATATTTGCCACAGCGTTTAACATGACACAAAACATAGTGTCCGTACTCACTCTTGGTTTGTGAACAACCGTGTTGCAGGCAAACATTCCATTTATTTAGCACACCTGCTGGTCATTACATGATCGGGTGGGTCACATGATCAGCATATTCCACCATGAACAGAACCAATCAGTCTCAGGAAAATTACAAAAAATAGGAAACGAGAGCACATCTCTTAAGCCCTATTTGCTCGCATTGACATAAATCAGTTATATACATACTGAAAAATTAACATGCTAGATAAACGCTCATATTCCAAACATAAATTTCGCAAATTTCATTAGCTTCAGCTTAGTAGCTTGCTTGATTAGTATGTCTGCTACCAATCATTAAATGACTAGTTGTCTCACAGATTTATCACAAAATCATCAATAATCAATCTACAAGATTTTTCCATCAACAACACAGATGAATTTGTCTCTTCACATTGCTATAAAGATTTTCCTCTTCAAAGATGAGAAAGTTCTACCAATCAACGCTTCATAAATTGTTGAGATGTCAAGCAATGCAAAAAGAGGAAGTCTTGTTGCAGCTGATGACTTTATTTAAACTGTATGGTAGCACATTGGTCGGTCTAGGACTGTGGTAGCCAAATGGCCCTTTCAGTGTTACAGCCCACAAACGTTTAGCTTTATCTCCACAAACAGTGACAGCATTGTCTGCTTTAAACAAACCCTGGTCCACTTCCATGGATAGAGGGTTCAGTTGGAGCAGTGTGAATGCGAACTCTGGTCGTAGGAACTGATGATGCAGAGCAGCATGCTGGATAGCTCGCTAACTCTCTGGCTATGCATACTGGACAGCTTCTTGAGAAAATTGTATTTCATTTAAACACCAAAATTTAAACAGAAACTCCAAGATAAACTTGGTGTTGCTCTATTGTTTACTTGCAGTGAACAAGCTAGCTGAGGAGGAGGGATATCCGTTTTCGGTCCTGGCCAATCGATGAGGCAGGTTGCCTTCTTTTTTCGTGGTCAGTGGTTGTTTCAGACAATACTGCCCCTCCTGAGCAGTTGCTGTAATGGGCTTATCTGTATAGGAGGATTAGTAAGTTTTTCAATCATAGCAAACAGAGAGAATTGTTGACGTTCCTGTTAATCATTCCAGATAAATGCAGCTCTCTGGCCTTCACAGCTCATTGTTATAGTTATGCAGGCTTTGTTTGTACAGCTCAGAGTGAATTTGAAGTTTATTTTTCCGCCATTTCCGCTCAGTTTTTCTGCATTCTCTTTTTAGGCTGGTAACCACAGGGGTGTTTCTCCATGGTGTTTTCTGTCTGTTTGATCAAAGTGCTCCTGATTCTTATCGGTGCAACAGCATCCATTACATTCAAGACTTTCAGATTGAAATGATCCAGGAGTCCATCAACTGACTCTGCACTGGTTGTTGGTAACATCGCTATGGCCTCCACAAACTTAGCACTTGTTCTTTCATTAATGTTCCTCTTCCTAACGGAGAAGCAGGTTGGTTGGACATTCTGAGTGATCAGTAAATCAAACAAAATACAAAAATGGTCAGACAAGGCCGAGTCAGTGACCGCAACAGAAGAAATATCAACACCCTGAAATAACCAGGTCCAGAATGTGACCTCGAATGTGGGTCGGTTCTTTTACATGTTGCCACAAACCAAACATCCAACATGGAAGAAAATTCCTTGACATTACCATCCATCATGTTATCTATGTGAATGTTAAAATCCCCAGTTAAGATGAAATGGTTAAAATCAGTAGAGATAACCGACAATAATTCAGAAAATTCATCAATAAAATTTGCACAGTGTCCTGGACGTCTGTAGATGATTAGAAATAGGATTTTAGGAATGCCCCTTAAAATAAAACTAAGATATTCAAAAGAAGTAAAATCAGCAAATGAAATCTCTTTACACTGGAATGAATCTTTAAATACGACAGCTTCTCCTCCCCCTTTCCTCCCGTTTCGACATTTATTCATAAAACTAAAATGAGGGGGTGCTGTTTCATTAAGGACTGTAGCACTTGTGTCTTCTGTTCACCATGTTTCTGTCAGAAAACAAGGAGAAACCACTCTGTCTCTGAGGAAATTTATCCTGGGATTAGTGGAGAAGGATGCTCCCTCAAGTTGAGGCTTACCATACTGAAGAAGTACCAGTTACTTCTATGAGACATACACAGCATTATGCCTCAGTTGCAGGTAAAATAATCCTCCTTACTGCTGCTTTAAAAAGTCCTGACACACGGCATATGTAACACTGCATTTAGCCTAATCCGTAACTTTACCAAGCAATACGAGAGTTTTTTCTCTGTTGTCACAAAAGCACAAAAACATTCCTCTTCATGTGCTCATTGCAAGTGAGCAATGCTGGGTGGGTTGCTGTGTTTGCACAGTGAGCCTCCAGCCTTTCCCCACCATCCATCTCCTGTCCTTTAACTGTTCACTGCTCCCGTAGAGAGCCAGCCGTTGTACAGCCAGGCTGGCCCTGCTGCAGACAAGGTCACACACTGGGCCACAAAGCATTTCCAGTCATTGGCTGGTGCTCCTGAAGGGCTGATAGCAGTCAGAACATGGAGGGATAATGCTGCTGATGATGGTCAGTCCAAAAAGATCCATTACGCTGCCTCCATTATGTGATGTTGCCAGCAACCTTCTAAAAGCTTGAAGTGCCACTGAAATTCCTCATCCATTACACTCATTTTAACATGTTGTATTTTAAATGAGACAGCAGCTGGGCTTCTTCTCTAGATTTGGATTTTTGCCTCAGCATTACCATTAATCTGTGAAACGAAGGTCTTTGCTGAGTTATTGCTGAAAATTTTTCCAGAAAGGTAAATCCCGTCATTCAGTTTATGAGCTTTCACGAATGTTCTCTTACTACTTGGACTATTCAGCTCTCCTATGAACAGTCTGAGCTACTTGCTGTTTCTTAATTTTTTGAACATTTGTTTTTACGTTCTCTGCCTGTCTGACCTACTCAGAATTCCTTTCATTTAAATGGTGCCTGTTTCCGTTCGTCTTAGTTGAATAAGTTCACCGAACAAAAGCACTTCCTATCCTAAGACATGCACAGTAAATTGTAGAAAGGCCAGCTCCTCACACAGACTAGGACAGACTTACAGAGAACGGCACAGTTTGAGAAATCTTCATGCAGCGCCTCGTTCAGAAAGACTGGATCATGAGGTGGTTTGTGGAGGCGCCGTCAACAGATTGCCCCTCTTGCACTTTATGCCATATTCTCATTCTGGCTGTGCTTATTTACACGTGGACATCTGTCACCAAGAGCGTGAGCGCAGAAGGTTTTTGCGAGGCCATGAAAGCGTTTTCTCTGCTTTGCATACAGAACATTCCTGCTGGTCCAGGATCTGACAGCAAGCCTACAGTGCAGCTGGACTGGATCCGTTAGTGACTACAAGTTTAATCTATTTCTTGGACATATTGCCTGCATGTGTTGGGTGAGCCCCATTTTTGTTTCCACCACTTTTTGTTTTAATTTGTCAGAAGTTTAGACCTGGGAGAACTCTGTTGTCCCATGACAGTTATTCCACTTTTCATTTTTGGAAGTTGTTTCCTTCAGTCGCGCTAAGTGAGTTGTACTGCAGGTACATGATGACACTGTTCTTTTACTGACTGTTGGGTCTAATGCCTCCATCTATTAAGTAATTAATTCTCTAGTAATAAACAGCCATTCCTTCTTTATTAGTTAATGGTTAACTGGGTATCCAGACATTTACTGCGCTATGATGAGTGGCTCCTCTTGTTAAAGCAGAGATTCCTGAGAAAGCGCAGGATGGGGATTAAATCTGATCATTTGATGAAGTCTGCTGGTTTCTTCAGCTGGACTGCTGTTTGTTAACTGGTTTAATAGAATGAACCAAGTTGAATGGGATCGGATTTCTACTACATTTGTTTATTTTCTCTGTAATGTGCCCACAGATAATTTTTTATGTGAATTGGTGCTATTTTATTCTTTACAAAACAACAAATATTACTCATAACGAAGGTCATTTCTATGTGGCACTAACAACTGGTATATCATAAAGTGTAATAATGTACAGAGGATGTTTTATAGGGATTAAAGTAAATAATTTCTGTCAGCATTTTTAATTTCCACTGCAACATTTTAGACCTTAGTGGCTCTAAAATGGTTTGAAAAATGCATGAGGTGCGCACATTCTTCCTTTATAAACACTACTTGTGTGATGGATAAAGTGATGCATGTTTTTTATGCATCTGGCTCCAGGAGAGCAGAATGCAAGATTGGACTCAGATTTAACCTACTTATTTTAGTCATGCTTGATGTAAGTGGTGAATAAACTGTAATGTAGTGTAATGTGTATCTTTATAATCTTTTTATTATTTTTATTCATTTTCATTAAACTTCAGGTTTTTATATACAAAGATAAACAAAAACCATTACATGTTAATTGCAGTAGAACATGACGTAATCCACGACCACATACTTGGGCTTAGATATTAAACCTCTAATTCTTGCAGAAATAAATAAGTAAATCAATAAAATTGCACTCTGAGAGACTGCAGTGCACAGAGGTGTTTAAGTGTTGATACAGGGCTCATATAGTCCTACAATTCCTCCTCCAGTCCCAGTGTGCTTTGCTGTAATTGTTGCATCTCTTTTCTTGCTTGCAAATTTGTTGCTGCAGTAACGTCTCTGGGTTGTCGCTTTATATTAGCTGGTGCTCTTCCACCTCTCTGGCCCCTGTGGTTTGGAGCTCTCGGCTGACAGAAGATATTCCAGACTCATGTTTTTAGAATAAGATGTTGGTATAAAGCGTCATCTGTGCTGCAGTCTTCTCTTTGCTTTGTGGTAATGCAGGGTGGAGAAGAGCTCTGAAGCAGAAGGTTAAGTGAAACAACCTACTGCATGGATACTGCCTCTGGTGGCTCTTTAGCTTGCACACTTTAAAAGGCTTTTTCCATTTCTGCCAAGTCATCATTAAGTTTAATATTACTGCAAAATGTGCAGCCAAACTGATGAGACGTCATTGGCTTCCTTTTTTTTTTTTTTTTTAACAATCGTCTGTCTCTCTTTTTTAATACAGGTCAGGAGTGGCCATGTCGTTTGGCTGTTTAACAATCCGGGAAAAGAAGGATTACAACAATCCTTCAGATGTGACAGATAAATATGACCTTGGTCAGATTGTTAAGTCGTGAGTATCCTGACAGCTGCTGGTTCAATCAATTATCTGTATTCATGAAGGACGTTTCACTAAAACTAAAGTGCAATTAAATGCTTTTTATTCTTTTTCTTCCAGGGAAGAGTTCTGCGAGATATTCAGGGCCAAGGACAAAACTACCATGAAAATGTACACGTGTAAAAAGTTCCTGAAAAAGGACGGGAGGAAGGTCCGCAAGGCGGCCAAAAACGAAATCCTCATCTTAAAGATGTGAGCCATCTACTTATAAATGGAAACAGAAATGTCTCTGTGCTCTGAGAGAAGGAAAAAGTCATGCAAACTTAACTTCACACTGTTTTTAAGAGACTTCTTTAACTGGAACATTTCTGATTTTCTGTCTCTAAAGAGAAAAACAGCAGTATCGTAATCTCATCTGCTGCAGCAAAGGGAAGGTGTGAAGCCTTTCAAAACACATTTTCTTATTTTTCTGGAAATAACACATTACACATACCTCAGTGACTGGGATGTTCTCTCCTGCTCTTCAGAAAATGTGGATTTAAACATAAAATCCTCAATTATTTGTAAAAAAAAGAAGGTTTAATACCATTTTAATACCACAAGGTTAAATATCCTCTTCACTCTGATGAAAGACTCATTAAGATTCCTGCTCCACATTTAGACCAACATTATGTTGAACAACGTGTTGCCACACAGGCAAGATTGCAAACCCTAAGAGCAGACAGGGATCTAAAGCTGAGAAACGAAAGATTTTATTGTAGGAATAAAAATTCTTGTAAACTGGTAGGAAGCGCGAGCGGGCAGACAGATCATCTGTGGCTCCTCAGGATGATTTAGAGGCTGTGAATGCAGGCGGGGCTCAGGACCGGGAGGTGAGGTATATCCAACAGTTTTGGAGAGCACAAAAGGCTTAAGCAGGATTCTCTAAAAGGACAATACATATATTAGGCCTGGAAACAGGAGCAAGACAAGATTTTCCAAAAATACAGTAGACCAGATAGCACGTGTTGTTAGTTCCACAATCTGGCATCGAATGAAGGAAGGACTGTGGTAGAAACACTGCTGGTGTGATGAGTAGATGAATGGCAGCTGTGGCTTAGGAGCCTGTCAGAGGAAACAGCCACGCCCACACACACAAAACACAACACACGGGCGAAGGAAAGGGAAGAAACAGAACGGCAGACAAAGGAGTCCAGAGACCCATGACATGTGGTAAATGATTACTGGGGAAGCCATGACAGATGGGGATTCATCTTAATTCTTTATTTCAAACATAAAAAAAATGCAAAATAAACAAAGTGGTACTTCCTATGAGGGTGTTCTTTTCTCTGGGTGTATATGCACTATTTTACAAAAACAAAGGAAAAAAAAAAAACAAATGGAAACGCTATCTTCCCCTGCTCCTTATCCGCCACATGTTAAAATACAGTTATGAAACAGCACACCTGGTAGAGGTGCCGCAAAGCAAAAATGATCAATAAGTGGACCACATCTCAATAACGCTGTGGTTTTGAATAAAGAGGAAGGGGTTTTAAATAAACTGATTCAGTCTGTTTTATTAGTTTTCCACTGACATGGAGTTTTGCATGTGAAGAACTGAGTGTGTATTTACATCCCTCTGGGTGCTGCTGCTGTTACAGGCAGGATCAGCTGCTGCAGAGCTTTCTACATGCTTCAGTAAAAGCATGAGAAAATGTAAGCCTGCTTGTCTGTGAAGGAGCAAAGATCCATTTCTTACTATTAATGGACATTTCTTTGATTTGGTCTTGTGTTTGTTTTCTTCTTTAAGTTTTCAGGGCCACTGCAGTGTGTTATTCGTGTTGCTGTTCTCACTGTCCCTTCAACTGAATGAGCGCTTCAGACGTCATCTGCTGCTTGACTCATGACATCAGTCTCTTTCTGTTTGTGTCTCCTCACGCATCCTCCTCAGGGTGAAGCATCCCAATATTCTCCAACTGGTTGACGTCTACGAGACCAAAAAGGAATACTTCCTCTTCCTTGAACTGTGAGTTTGGAAGGAGAAAGATTGCCTTTGCCGTAGCTCAGATTTGAACTCCTTCTGTTGATTGTATGTTTGTAGGGAACAAGCTTTTGTTCTTTAAGTCCCCACACGTATGAGAGCAGCTCAGAGCTCCATGTCATTTGGTATTCAGATTATAGCTTCTCATCAGCATGTGTTCTTGGGAATTTTGATGTATTTCTGTGGAAATTCTAAATGTAGATATGCACATTTTCCCTCCTCTGAGTACATCTGAGTTGTAAGTTTAGGGGTTCTGGTTGACTAAAACTAAATAAACACAAAAGAGGCATCTATTGGGAAATGGATGCCTCTCGTAATCTGCTCTATTCCTGGAAAAACAACATTTTGATGCAAGTATATAACACAATCACTTATGTCTACAGTATATCACCAGATTTTCTTGCTTTTGTTTTCTTTTGATTATAGAAGGACAAATAATCAGAAAAATATGGGACGACACGTACACATAGCGGTTCTTCCTTTTCTACATTTCCACAGTGCGACAGGCCGGGAGGTGTTTGACTGGATCCTGGATCAGGGCTACTACTCCGAGCGCGACACCAGCAATGTGGTGCGCCAAGTTTTGGAGGCCGTTGCCTATCTGCACTCCCTGTACATTGTTCATAGAAACCTCAAGGTAATGTATATGTCTTAGAGTATGTCGATCAATCTGAACAGTAGGTCCAAATACACTGCCTGGCCAAAAAAGTCACCACCTGCAAATAGGTTGGGGGCTCCTATTAGATGATGACTGCATTAGCGTTTATCTTTCAGTTATTTAATCTCAACTAATGCAGTGAGCAGCTTCTCATTTCTTAAAACAACCATGTGGAAAGACACATCCATGGTCACAGAAAAGATGTTTGTCTGTTCCAGAAGAGTCAGATCGTCGGCATCAAGCAGAGAAAACATCTAAGGAGATGCAGAAACTACTAGAACTGGGTTCAGAACTGTCCAACACAATATTAGAAACTGGGCGGATAGCTGAGTACCATCGTCTTCCAGGAAGAAATGTGGTCAGTAACACATCCTGAATGATGGTGATCAGTGATCACTTTAATGTTTGATAGAACCACATGGAAGAAAAACTGCAGTAGAACTCAGGACCATGTTTAATAGTGAAATAGTGAAATGACAGATGTACGGGGCTTGTCAATCTGCGCATGCGTTAACTGTGTTAAAAATTTTAATGCAAATTATTATATAAATTAGTTACTGCTGTTAACACATTATTTTGACAGCCCTAATATAAACATGTAAAGACAGTTTCACGTGTTCAGTGTAAAGCCTGACAGCAGCAGGAAGAAAGACCTGCGGTGTCTCTCCTTCACACAGCGAGGACGGATCAGTCTGTCCCTGAAGCTGCTCTCCAGACCAGACAGGGGTCCTGCAGGGGTGGGACCGGTGGTCCAGCATGGAGGTCACCTAGCTCCTGCACTAAGCACAGAGACCAGCCCAGGACAGAGCTGGACTTCCTGAAGACTTAGTCCAGCTTCTTCCTCTCCCTCTCTGTGATGCTGCTTGGTTTTCCCTGCATTGATCAGGAGGTGGTTTTGCTGACACCAGTCCACAAAGTTCTACGTCAATCCTCTGTAGTCTACGTAGTCGTCCTTAGGGATCAATCCCACAATTTCAGAGTCATTTGCGAAGTTCAGCCGAATACAGCTGTTATAATGTCTCCAAAGAATGAGGTCAGCTGATACCTGAATATACTGAATGAGCAGGTTATTCCATCTTCCCTGATGGCACCGTGCCAGGATTCTTGGGGCTCAGATTGTGAAAGACTGGTTCAGGGAACAGGAGATACCCTGTTTACACATGGATCAGCCACCAGAGTCCAGACCTGAACCCCATGGAGAATCTTTGGATGTGCTGGAGAAGGCTTTGTGCAGTGGTCGGACTCTCCATCATCAACACAAGATCTTGGAGAAAAATTAATGCAACACTGGATGGAAATAAATGTGGTGACGTTGCAGAAGCTTCTAGAGACGATGCCACAGAGAAGCTGCTGGAATCAGAGATAAAGGAGGTCCAACCAGATGTTAGAGTGGGTGACCTCGTTGTTTGGCCAGGCGGTGTATTTAGGACACCTTTGTTAAGGTGGTGTCACTCTGTTAGTGGCCAGCAAATGTGGTGCTATGTGTTAATAAAGACTGAGCAGAGTGTTCTGTTAAATACCTCACCCCCCCCTAATTTTAACTTGTAGAGGACCATATTAATTACCATTATTGTCTGTGTGATCCACTTTTATGTTGGAAGAGCACGTATAACTTTTGGCCAACAGAGGGAGCTGTGGGCTGGTGTTGCTGTAAGTCGACACAATGTCACCAGTAGAGTGAGTTGTCAGGCAGATACGTGTAACGCAGCAGCACATGAGACACAGCCACTAAGTGCCTTTCTGTGTTATGTTCCAACAGGTAAGAAGCCAAGAAATCACAAACAGTAAATTTGTAAGGTCGTATCGGATATGAGTGCCAGGAATGTGTGAACAGTCACAGCGATTTAAGCATAGGTGTGAGAGAGACTAAACGTCTGTAATGATGGGATGTACGGGAACAAGTAAGCTAACGCTAACGAGGCTAATAATGCTTCAGCATCTTGTTAAAAGTTTCTTTACATACTTGAGTGTAACCAGGAGAAATTAACCCAAGGTTAACTCCCGCTGACGCATGGCCTGAGAACATTTTAGAAGCTTTATTTAGGTAAAAAGAAGTACGAGCTAACAGTATAGAAGCTACCGGTAGCAAAACCCTCGTTTCCCGCGGTGGAGTAGTCAATGGCCATTAGCGGCGGTAGTTAACTTCCGGTAAATCCTTCACAATAAAAGCGGAGTATTAAACAGTTTCCGGTTATTGTCAAAATAAGAGTTGTGGTTCTGAAATGCATGATTACTGTTTAAATTCTTGTTAATGTTGTTTTAATAGCAATAGGAGGTTATAAAGGAGTGTTAACTGATGTTTATCCAAGACAGTACTAGCTGTAATTGCACAAATGTTATACAGTAGTTTGGGTACACAGGGATCAAACAGGTTTCTGTATTTGGTATATAAGATGTTATTGTCTGATCCTTTCACTGTGATGGAAATGATATGTGTGAACTGACAACGTCACCAGTAGAGTGAGTTGTCAGGCAGATACGTGTAACGCAGCAGCACATGAGACACAGCCACTAAGTGCCTTTCTTTGTTATGTTCCAACAGGAATAAAATTTAATTGTGCTACACAAGAACTGTCAGTGGAGCATTCTTAAAAGTTTAACATAATTTTGGCGAGCCAGCCAGGAGGAGAAGTGGACATCAGAACCATCTGTTCCTCACCCTCCTTTACCCAAGAGACGAACCTTCTTCAATCGGCAGTGAGATGGAGGAAATTCAGCTTCTGCGGGATCAAGTGAGCGCCGCATTGTGGCAGCTGAGTGCGGGACCTCTCCTGAGTGTCTGCAAGTCCCTGAAGTGTAGTGGCCTGGACACCAGAGAGCCTGGCAGCGTGCCACGGAGATTGCTTATCAGAAAAGCAGAAGAGGTACTGGATGAGGTCGAAATAGATCGCAGTGATGAAGAAGTCACAGAGATCCTGAACAATGTCTTGATTGAGATAGAGAAGCAAGGCAGAGAACATGGAACTGCCCCAAAGACTAGGCTAAACGACAAGTCGACTCTGCTACGTCGTCTACAGCCAGCTACTGAAGCAGGAATGGAGAGGAACTTCTCACCACTACAGCATCTTCTCAAGAGCCCAGCACCCCCACCCAAAGACCCAGCCTACATGCCCCCTGAGGTCGTGCTGAGGAGAGAGTTTAAAATCTGTGGACAGATAGGAGAAAGTGGCCAGAAGGAGAAGTTGTCATACCTCAGCCTGGTCAGACAAATTGAGACTGGGTTAGAAAGAGGTCACACAGAGACTGAGGTAGTTGAAGCAGTGATTAGAGCTGTGAGTCCAGGGCTACCTCTGAGAGACATGTTAGAAATCAAGCGTGGGTTGACCCTCTCCGCACTCCTTGTCATCCTGAGGGGCCACTACAGGGTGGATAGCTCGACAGACCTCTACCACCAACTCATTAATCTGTCTCAACAGCCCAAAGAGACAGCTCTGAACTTTGTATTTCGAGCCATAGAGCTTAAAGAGAAGCTGTTGTGGAAAGCTGAGAATGAGGATGCTGAGGAACAACATAGCCGTATCACCATACAACGTAAGTTCCTCAGATCCATTGAGACTGGACTATTAAGTGACTCTGTGAAATTTAACCTTCTGCCCCACCTCAATAATGTTAAAATCACCGATGAAGAACTGATAGAAAGAGTAAATGAGGCTTCAAGGGTGGAAAATGAGCGACAAGAAAAGCGAAAGAAATCCACTGCTGCAAAAGGTGCTAAGGTGCAAGAGCTCAGTTCTGACATCCACGCTGACCCTGGCACCTCTAAGACCCCTTATAAGTCCAGAGACCCCAACACAGTAGTGACGGTCAAAGCTGTAAAAGGGAGAGAAAATAAAGCTGAACAGACTTTGAGCACAAAGGAGATGATCGAAGAGTTGTGTAATGAAATGAGGCAGATGTTACTTACCGCTATGGAAGCTAACCATCAACCTAACATACCGAGGCAAAAACGCAAAGGCTGTAAAAAGTGCAAAAGTGAGGGAGCGGGTGAAAACTGTTTACACTGCTTCAAGTGTGGGCAAGATGGCCACTTCTCTCGGGGGTGCAGGACTCAGAAACAGTTGCCGGGAAATGGGTCGGGACTGCAGGGGTGGGACCACCAGTAGTCCAGGACCAAAGGTCCCAGAGCCAGCAGAGCCTGGACAGCCCAACACAGCCAGAAAGAATGCACACAGACAGAATGGCAGCAGTGCACGCAGTACAGTATAGATCTTCAAAGCATCAATCACAGCTGGTAGAATTGGTGGGTAACAGGTGTATTGTACACTGCTTCATGGACAATAACCAAGTTCAAGCTCTGTGGGACACGGGTGCTCAGTCTTGTATCATCAATGAGCCCTGGCGTAAACAGCACTTACCTCACACAGTAATAAAACCAATAGCAGAGTTGTTAGGAAGTGAGGAACTGACAGTCCTGGCTGCTAACAACACACAGATACCCTTTGTGGGCTGGATTGAAGTCAGCTTCCGACTGGAGGATGACAAAAATGAGCTTCAGGTCCCGATACTGGTATCCAGTGATGCAGCAGTTGCCAGTGATCCCATCATAGGCTACAATGTCATTGAAGCTGTGATAAAAGGCAACGAGGTTAAGACAAGAGGAGAAAGGAAGCATCTAGCACACAGAGTGAGTAAAGCTTTCTCCATTACAGTGAAAACTGCACAGAGTGTGCTCAAGTTAGTGGAAAGTGGTTCAGACCCAGACACTGGAGTGGCTCGCACAGGGGGGAGGAGAACGCTACTGCCAGCCAAGCAAGTCTCCACCATCTATGTCAGAGCGCATGTCAATGCACGGGCTCGAGGCGAAGACATGCTGTTCACACCGGATATGCTGAATCCTCCGCCGGAAGGTGTGTCCCTCAGTGAGGTACTGGGACACATCCCTGATAAGAAAGTCACATACATACCAGTCCCAATCGCCAACACCACAGACCACCCCATCTATCTGGAGCGACACAGGATAATTGGACATTTAGAGACATTGAAAACTGTATACTCAGCAGGCTTTCAGCCCAGAGAAAACAGCCAGAACCAGACTCTGGACCATGCACAAACAGTAGGCACCAGAGCAGAGAAGCCAAGAGTGTGGGACCCCCCGATTGACCTCAGCCACCTTTCTGAGATCCAACAGGAGCTAGCCAAGGCAATGCTGAGAGAGGAATGTGAAGCTTTTGCCTACGATGGGGATGATGTTGGCTGCATCATTAAAAATGCACATAACCCTAAATGACACCAGTCCCGTCCAAAAGACTTACATGTCTGTACCCAGACCCCTTCACAAGGAGGTGAAGGAGTACCTGCAAGACCTGCTGAATAGGGGCTGGATAACCCCTTCCCGGTCTCCCTACTCATCGCCAGTGGTGTGTGTCAGGAAGAAGGATGGCAGCTTACGTCTGCTGTGACTACAGGGAACTAAATCGCAAGTCAGTGCCTGACCGCCACCCGATACCAAGAATACAGGACATGCTGGATACTCTTGGTGGGAGCTCGTGGTTTTCGGTGTTGGATCAAGGCAAGGCGTACCACCAGGGTTTCCTGGATGAAGAGAGTCGCCCACTTACAGCTTTCATCACACCCTGGGGGCTCTACGAGTGGGTACGCATACCTTTCGGCCTGAGTTCTGCACCTGCTGAGTTTCAACGGAGTATGGAGCACTGCTTAATGGGCTTGAGAGACAGTATCTGCCTCCCCTACCAGGATGACAACTTGGTGCATAGTAGCAGTTTTGACCAGCACCTGGAACACATCCATCTGGTTCTCCAGCGCTACAAGGAGCATGGCGTAAAGCTTACACCAAAGAAATGTGAGTTGTTCAGAAAACAGGTCAGGTTCTTAGGGAAGATGGTGACAGGGGAGGGTTACACTATGGACCCAGCAGAGATTGCACCTGTTGTGGCCCTGAAAGAGAGAACACCAACAACAGTGGGGAACCTGCGACAGATGCTGGGCTTCCTCTCGTATTACCGCTCTTTCATCCCTAACGTCGCCCGCAGAGCTAAGCCGTTGTACAGCCTCCTGACACCACCAAAGTCTGAACAGCAGAACCCAGCACCTCTGGAAAGTCAACAGAAGGTGGGAAAGACTACAAAGGGTCACTTACCATCCCGTACTCCGATCCAGTGGACCACAGAACACCAGGTCGCACTGGATCAGCTGATCGAGGCCCCCACCAAACCCCCCATCCTTGGGTACCCCGACTTTGACCAGCCTTTTGCACTCCACTGTGACGCATCCCACGATGGATTGGGTGCGGTGCTGTATCAAAGGCAAGAGGGCAAGATGAGAGTGATAGCCTACGGCTCGCGCAGTCTCAGTCCATCACAAAAGAGGTACCACTCAGGAAAGCTGGAATTTCTGGCATTGAAGTGGGCCATCTGTGAGCGATTCCGGGATTATCTGTACCACGCTCCATCTTTCGTGGTATATACAGATAATAACCCTCTGACTTATGTCTGGACGACCGCCAAACTCAACTCGGCGGGTCACAGATGGGTGGCAGAGCTGGCTGACTATCGCTTCACGATACGCTATCGCCCTGGGAAGAAGAACAACGATGCTGACGGACTGTCTCAAATGCCACTCTACATTGAGGATTACATAAACAGCTGCACAACAGAGGTTAGTGGAGAGACCATCAGTGCATTCGTGGAGGGTGTCACAGCCGAAAAGACAGACCCCCACAGAGGTGTTGGTGTCGTACAGATCTGTGCTCTGGAACTGGTAAGGGATAGTAGTAGCAACAGTGGTCAACCCCTAACTCAGTCACAGATTAGAGAGGCTCAAGAAGGAGATGAAGCTCTGGCACGAGTCATCTGGTATAAGAACAGAAAGTGCAGACCAGATAGGGCTGAGATTAGGACAGAGCAGCCAGACGTTCAGATACTGCTGAAACAGTGGACAAAGCTTGTCCTGGGTGAAGATGGTGTGCTGCGTCATAGGACTTCTCGACGTGAGCAACTGGTGGCACCCAAGTCCTACCACCCACTGATCTTCAAGGAGTTGCACCAAGACATGGGACACTTGGGTGTAGAGAGGACACTGGATTTGATCCGAGAACGGTTCTACTGGCCGCAAATGCAAAAGACTGTAGAACACTTTGTGACCAACCTCTGTGAATGCGTCAAAAGGAAGAAACCAAGTAGACTCACCCGTGCCCCTCTGGTCCCAATCCAGTCCACATGCCCATTCGAGCTGGTGTCAATTGACTTTCTGCACTTGGATAAGTGTAAAAACGGCTATGAATATATATTGGTGGTTATGGATCGCTTTACGAGGTTCGCGCAGGCCTACGCGACAAGAAACAAATCAGCAAAGACTGTAGCTGACAAGCTCTTCAATGATTTTGCACTGAAATTTGGCTTCCCCCAGAAACTACACCACGACATGGGGGCTGAGTTCGAAAACAAACTGATGGCTAGGTTGAAAGAACTCTCAGGCATCCGGGGCTCTCACACAACACCGTATTATCCCCAGGGAAACGGGCAGGTGGAGCAGTTCAATTGAACCCTGCTCTCCATGCTGAGAACCCTAGAAGAGGAGGAGAAGAAGGATTGGAAGCAGTCCTTGGCAAAGGTTGTGCACGCATATAATTGCACCAGAAATGAGAGCACAGGATATGCACCCTACCACCTTATCTTTGGCCGCTCTCCACGCCTGCCAATCAATCTCCTGTTTAACTTTGAGAGAGACAAAGCCCACGGGAGCTACGAGAACTATGTGAGTGAATGGAAACGGAGGATGCAGGAGGCTTACCAGATTGCGGCCAGGATTGCAGAGAAAGGAGCAGCCCGCAGAAAGACAGACTATGACAAGAAAGTCAGAGGTAGTGCTCTGGAGCCTGGTGATTGGGTTCTCATACGAAACCTTACTCAAAGAGGAGGCACAGGGAAAATTCAGTCCTACTGGGAGGACCAAGTTTTCAGAGTGAAAGAGAGGAGGGGTGATGACAGCCCAGTGTATCGAATCAGTCCGGAGAGCGGCAAGGGGCGGGACCGGGTGGTCCACAGAAATCTACTGTTGCCATGCAGCTATCTACCCCTTGAGCTGTCTTTAGCACCAAGTGGACCGCAGCAGAAGAGGATTCAGCAGCCTGCAATGGAGAAGAGGGCATCCCATCACAACCGGAGGCAGCAGATGACACCCGAAAGCAACTCGGAGGATGATGAGGAAGGTGGCGTCTACCAGTGGCACCTTCGGTCAGCCAGCATAGAGAGGCAGCAGACTGGAGCACAGCAGCAGGCTCGGGCATCGCTGAATCCAGAGGCAGAACCCTTCCAGCCCGAGAAGGATACTTCAGAAGAAGATGCACCACTGCAGAGCGAAGAGGTTGCTGATGCGTTGTCACCTACGGCACAAGATGAACTGCACCTAGCGGTCTCGCCAGTCCCTGAATGCGGTGGGTGGGGTGAAAATCTAGCGCCAGTGGTAAGAACGCACCCGCACAGACTCAGACACCCACCGGTCATATTGAGTTACGAGGAACTAGGACAACCATCATTGGTCGCACGACAGTGTGAAATTTCAGAGACTCAACACAGTGAGCAGAGACTTTTATGGCGACCGTGGTAATGTTTAAGTCTGAAATGTCGGGAGACATTCCAAAAAGTGGGGGTGAGTGTGGTGCTATGTGTTAATAAAGACTGAGCAGAGTGTTCTGTTAAATACCTCACCCCCCCTAATTTTAACTTGTAGAGGACCATATTAATTACCATTATTGTCTGTGTGATCCACTTTTATGTTGGAAGAGCACGTATAACTTTTGGCCAACAGAGGGAGCTGTGGGCTGGTGTTGCTGTAAGTCGACACAATGTCACCAGTAGAGTGAGTTGTCAGGCAGATACGTGTAACGCAGCAGCACATGAGACACAGCCACTAAGTGCCTTTCTGTGTTATGTTCCAACAGGTAAGAAGCCAAGAAATCACAAACAGTAAATTTGTAAGGTCGTATCGGATATGAGTGCCAGGAATGTGTGAACAGTCACAGCGATTTAAGCATAGGTGTGAGAGAGACTAAACGTCTGTAATGATGGGATGTACGGGAACAAGTAAGCTAACGCTAACGAGGCTAATAATGCTTCAGCATCTTGTTAAAAGTTTCTTTACATACTTGAGTGTAACCAGGAGAAATTAACCCAAGGTTAACTCCCGCTGACGCATGGCCTGAGAACATTTTAGAAGCTTTATTTAGGTAAAAAGAAGTACGAGCTAACAGTATAGAAGCTACCGGTAGCAAAACCCTCGTTTCCCGCGGTGGAGTAGTCAATGGCCATTAGCGGCGGTAGTTAACTTCCGGTAAATCCTTCACAATAAAAGCGGAGTATTAAACAGTTTCCGGTTATTGTCAAAATAAGAGTTGTGGTTCTGAAATGCATGATTATTGTTTAAATTCTTGTTAATGTTGTTTTAATAGCAATAGGAGGTTATAAAGGAGTGTTAACTGATGTTTATCCAAGACAGTACTAGCTGTAATTGCACAAATGTTATACAGTAGTTTGGGTACTCAGGGATCAAACAGGTTTCTGTATTTGGTATATAAGATGTTATTGTCTGATCCTTTCACTGTGATGGAAATGATATGTGTGAACTGACAACGTCACCAGTAGAGTGAGACACAGCCACTAAGTGCCTTTCTTTGTTATGTTCCAACAGGAATAAAATTTAATTGTGCTACACAAGAATTGTCAATGGAGCATTCTTAAAAGTGTAACACAAACTCAAATATAACTCAAATAGTGTCCAAAAGTCTCATCATACTTGAGTTGTGCCTGCTATGGACTGGCGGCCTGTCCAGGCTGTGCCTTGCTTCTCGCCTAATAGCAGCTGGGACAGGCTCCAGGACTCGTTCACTGAAATAAACGGGTGATGAAAACGGATGGATGGCGTAGAGGTGTCTCTTTAATTGTAAAAAGAAACTTCAAATAGAAAAGTATTGAAGTATAAAAACTTGCAGGAGCAAAGTACTGCTCAGTGATCAAACTAGTGACATTCATATTGAAATATGTGAAGAAACCCATCTTACATACGAAACCAGAATGGTAGCTGTTTGAGATTATGATCCTCCATATATGAAGATGTCGGATTTTATCAATACAACCTGTGTTGATATTTTCCATAGCTGGAGAACTTGGTGTACTACAACCGGCTGAAGCACTCCAAAATAGTCATCAGTGACTTCCATCTTGCCAAGCTGGAGAACGGATTAATCAAAGACCCATGTGGGACACCAGAGTACTTGGGTAAGAACATTTCTCTTTTTTTTCTTTTTTTGCCAAACAAAACAATTAATGCAACATAAATTTCAAAGACTTTAATGAAAAGTAGCAGGAAGAAGGAATTAAACAGTTAAACCAACAATAAATAAATTTTGTTGAACAGCTGCAGGCCAACATGCTGCTGGTTTCCAACATATTCTATTCTTCATTTATTATCTACACATCACCACAGAGCAAAACAGAACAAAGCAAATGAACCTCTTTCATTATTTTTTTTTAATAACTTATTTTAAACATAATTGTTGATTTAGCTTCTTTAGTTTCTTTATCCAGCTTGTTCCACAAGCTGACTCTGCACACAGACGCACATCCTCCTACATTTTAGTTCTGAATCTTGGTTTTATAAAAGCTTTGTCTTTTTTCTAATCTTTTTTGTATACGGCTGGTAAACATTTTCTATGAGCTTTATAGGAATCTATAAAACTAATAATGGACTGAACGGATCTAAATCTGCTGCGACTTATGACTCTAAATGCTTAGTTCGTGTTTGTCATTTTACTGAAACATCAGATGGTGTAATGTGGCAGCGTGTTTTGGCTTCTTGGTGAAGGTTTTGTTTTGTTGTGCAGCTCCTGAGGTGGTTGGTAGGCAGCGGTATGGCCGACCTGTGGACTGCTGGGCAACAGGTGTCATCATGTACATACTGTAAGTTTGCCTGTTCTACCAATCGGAGGCTTGTTTGGAGACAGGACTCTGATGTTGCTTTCCTATCTCAGGCTGTCAGGCAACCCTCCTTTCTACGACGAAGTCGATGACGATGATTATGAAAACCATGACAAGAACCTGTTTCGAAAGATCCTGGCAGGCGATTATGAGTTTGACTCTCCTTACTGGGATGAAATCTCTGATTCAGGTACCTTTGTTAACAGTAAAAGAGCAAACGTCCCAGCTTCCCCTCCCTCGTGTGTTCAAACCCACCATGTTAATGTTTCATCCACCAGGAGAGATAACCCTTTCTTGTTGTCTCCTCTGTGTGATGCTTCTCTAACAGCTAAAAGTCTGGTTGCCCGTTTGATGGAGGTGGATCAAGACCAGAGACTGACGGCCCAGGAGGCCATCAACCATGAATGGTAGGCAGCAGAGCTTTGATATAATGCACAGAATAAATGAAAATCTGAGTTCTGTGATCAGACTGCACGAATAGCATCAGAAAGGCTGCCAGAAAATTCAAATCACAGGTAAATTCCAGTCTTCAGTGTTTAGACTTTGGCCATGCTGGTGTACTGACTCTATGGAAATGTATGAAATATCAAACAAATATTGGAAGAGTCTTAGGCGTCGCCAGACCTCTAGCAGTTGACTGAAACTGAAGGCAGGATGTTAGGATTCATTCAGGAACAACACAGATTAATTACCATCAGAGGTTTATCAAATGTAAAAACAGCTCGACTTTGTGTCCATGTTTAATCCCAGGATCAGTCAGGACGTGAAGATGCTGCTGTCTTCGTTCTATCCAAACAATGTTAATACCAGATGATCAAATGAAAACCAGCCTACCATTTTATTTCCAGAGCACAGAAGAAACAACAGTTGACCAAAGTGTGGTAAATAAATGTAAAACAAAAATAACGGCACAAATGTAGTACAAGGATTACCATGCAAAAAAGATAAAATACACCAAAAATACACCTATCTTGAAAAATGACTGTTTAATAATAATGATAATAATGTGATAATAATTAGTTAATGACTTAATTCACTGCGTCAACTAGAAAATAAAGTTTTCAGTTGGCAGAAACGTGATCATCCTGCATGTTATCAGACATGTAAAACTCAGTAAAACTGTAGGTTCAGTAAAACTTGACTTAGAGATGTTTACTGGAGAATACCAATCTCATTTTTTAACATATTTGTTGGAGCACATTTCCCACAATCACTAATAATAATTTGAATATCATATTTTCTGCAAATATAAACAAATCTGAGTAAATTTCAGTTTTATTTTATCATTTATTTATTTATTTTTTATGTTTCAGCATCAGTTCTTTGGGAGCAGCAGTAATTGTCGGGTTAGCAAAGGGAAACCAAAGGAAGACACACTGTCTGATCGTTGGTATTACAGTATAATCACATTTAGATTAACTAATCAAATTTAGGCATACTTGCCTGTTTCTCTAAGTATCACATGACCTCTGTAAAGCCCATGAACTCCGTCCACATGCAAGTCTCATGTGTGGTTCCAGGTGTGAACTCAGGAAAGTCTTTGTGACCGTATATAAGGAGAGTTGACAGTCAGTAGAATTTTCCACACTTGGCTTTAGGAGTCCTCACTGATTTCTGCAGATCTGTTGTAGGTGCCACTTTTTGTAATAAACATTCTATTATTTATCAAGGTGGTGTCCAGAGCTCTTCTTACCTCCCAACCATCTTTCCACATCACCTGCCTCAAGTAATTTATGTCAATTACATTTGCAGAGCAGAGGAAAAGTCTGAAGAAAGGAACGATTGAAAAAACCTCAAATCTGATGCAAAAGCTGCCAGTTAACAAAAAACTTTTTTAATCTTTAAACGACAGGATCTCCGGTGGTGCAGCTTCAGATAAGAACATTAAGGAAAATGTGTGCGCACAAATAGAAAAGAACTTTGCCAGAGCTAAGTGGAAGGTAGGTCTTTCATTCTCTTTCCGGAAGCTTCATCCTTTCTGTCCTTGAACAGGAAGAAAGTTTTTGTGGCTCATCTCACTTTGTTCCGTCTGCTCCCACAGAAAGCTGTTCGGGTCACCACCATCATGAAGAGACTGAGAGCGCCTGAACAGAGCGAGTCGAGGTCCACCAGCCCTGCAGCCGACGCCCCTGCAGACCCCGCGGCTCCCCAGGCTGCCCCCGACCCCCCCGCGCCATCGTCTGCCACCATGCCCGAAGGCGCCCCTGCTCCAGTCACAGAGCTCCCCGCCGGAGGGGAGGTGAGCCAACCGGAGGCCGAAGCCACGGCGGCAGTCTCTGCTGAAGATCCCCAGCAGCCGAGCCCGGATCCTCAGGGGGCCGCGCCCACGTCACGTTGCAATGGCGAAGCTTCGGCCTCTCTTCACACAGCTGCCGAGGCTGGGGATGAGCAGGGTTAAACGTCCACCCCCACAGCCACCCTGTGTGACCTCTGCAGCCCCCGCCAGCTCCTGCACACTGTAAATTAGCTGCTAGCATGGTGACACTGACTCGGCTTCTCTCACTCGCAGCATCACTTCACGGAGGCTGCGCGCAACCTTTCCTCGGTGCTGCGTGGCATTGGCTTTTTTCCTGTCTCGTTTTGTTCTTCCTGTAACGTGTATCCACCAAACCCCCATAAACCACATCTTTCTCCTTGAACTTGAAAGCATCAGAGGCAAAATTCATCTGCTGTGAGACTTACAGCTAAAGTCGCCTTTTGGTTGCTCTAAGTGATAAGACAGTAAAGGAAGATTAAATTTAGCTAAATATGACTTAATAAGCCAACTTGGGGAACATCTCTGCCAGTTTTACAATTAAACCATTAGTTCTGATGATGATTAGAAAGGTTTAACTCAAAATTAGTCTCATATTTTGTAAGAGCTGGCCCTCACACGATGAGAAGATTCCTTGTATTCCTTTCACATGGGAAATGTGTATAACTTTACTATCTATTACTGTCTACACTACCCGGTATTGTCCTTAAACAGTGTTGAGATTGGTGACTGGGAGTTTTTAAGCCCAGTTCTCTACTTTTTTGAATGAGGCAGCTTCACACACACACAAACGTGATGTTCATTTTCTAAGTTCCTGCTCAGGAAACAATCTCACAGCTGTACATGTAAAGATTCTGTACATAGAAACCTTTGTAGAAGTAGCTGAAAGAGCATGCACTCTCCCTTTCTGCTGTCCGGTTTCCACGTCCTCCCACGTGGCGGATAAAGACGAGTTACCGCCAACCTCATCTTATCGCCGGCCACAGCACCCGCGCTTCTCGCCACAAGCCTCGTCTATGCTAACGTCCTTTTCAGAAGCTACTGAACGCATTACTACTGTTCTTTCTCGTGCTCTCGCTGTAAATGTAAGTTACATGAAGGAAAACACACTCTTCATCACAGTGCAGTTCTATGCATCCAAATTTATTTGTAGCTTTTTGTTTTTAGGCACCACAACAAATGACATGACATCTTTATCCAACTTGGGAAAAATGTTTTTGTATTTTTTTCCACTAGATGTCGTTTGTATCTTAAACACATCACGTGTTCAGGTACACGAACGCAGCACAAGTCTGCAGACTGGGTGGAAACTAAAAACCTGCTCATAGCCAACCATGTTTAGGGAAAGACTGTTTGTCAACAACTGTTTAGAATTTATTTATTTATTTATTTGCATTTACAAGTCAACAAAAATGAAGACAGGGTCGGAGAAGTTATTTATACCAACATACAAAGAGAGAAAGGAAAGCAAAACAAAGCAAAAAGAACAGCAGGTCAGCAAATGATTGAAAGTGTAAGAAAATTCTTTATATAATTAACAATGTAGGATGGCAAAAAAAAAGAGTAAATAAAGTTTAAAAGCAGAAAAGCCAAATAAAGAAAAGAATAATTAAATTATGATTTAAATATTGTTATAAGATATGGTGATTCAAACACCTTTATATATTCATTAATTAATATTTCTCATATATGCTTCAATTTTTCAGCTTTTCCAGTCACTTTTGTTTCAGTTTGTTTATTTGATTTTTAACGTTGATGAACAAAAATAACAACTTCTACCTTCCTGTCACTGGTCCCCTCCAGCATTAATAATAATAATAATAATAATAATAATAAATGACCTACAGGTAGAGATGTCTTTAATCACTCTGGAGGAAATTGAGCAATACTTGCTGCTGCAGAAACTGTGATTCTTGGTGTCCTTTTGTACCTGTAAGAAGACGTCTAGTCTTTGCCAGCTGTCAGGTCCTCCACACACACACACACACACACACACACATGGCCGCTGTCAGTCAGAGACACACCCCATCAGCACATTTACCAGGTTAATTAAAGTGGAATCCAGCGTGTGGATGAAAATCTGTATTTTCAAGTAAAATACATAGAAAAATAGAACATTTATTATTATAAACAATCAAGTTTTGACTTCCTTGTAACAATCATGTTTTAGTCTCATTTTAATTAGTATTGAATTAGATTAGCTTCAGATTGGCCACATTCATACAGATTATTAGTTTGAGGTTTAATCTGAAGGAAATCTGAGATTTATGTGAACAAACTCTCTTCGTGTAGATAGCAAATAAATACCGTTAATTTTAAAGCAATGCTTTTTCCAATACATTTTTCACCATATTTATTATATTGTGTCTTTCTTTTCGCCATGCATTTCCAGGTGTATTTGTTGGTATGCTGTTTTCCAGGGCCAGTGGTCACCTGTAGGCCCTGCCCTGCATTTGTGAGTTCTGTAACGTACTCCTTGACCGAGTTGATGACTTTGATGGTAATAAAATTGAATTAATCTGTTCCTTGGTGTGTCTTTGCTCTCATTTCTCAGTGGACAGACGGTGCACAGTGACTTTCAAAGAGGATTATTTTGAGAAAAAGTGGGAAACTTCCTGCGTCATCACCCTCTGCAGCCCCCACACCCACCACCCGACCCTCCCTAACCCGGAGGAGAGCATCTGTGTTACACTCGCTCAGTTAGCACAAGCTTAGCAGCCACCCTGACGGGGTGTGAACTTGTGTTTTTAAAAAAAATCCCTGCAGTGCCATTTGGTGACACTCTCCAAGATGCTTGAATTGCTTCACGTTGAAATTATA
The DNA here is from genome assembly GCF_017639745.1 of Melanotaenia boesemani. Lineage (NCBI taxonomy): Eukaryota > Metazoa > Chordata > Actinopteri > Atheriniformes > Melanotaeniidae > Melanotaenia > Melanotaenia boesemani. Next base: position 39,290,123 of record NC_055684.1, read on the forward strand.
ATGCAGAGAGCTTGCTATTCGGGCCCTCTGGGGGAGTTGAACAGGCCTCCTCTCGGGACCCTTTCTCTTTTTCATGGCCACTGTGCATAGGCATGCAGCCACCCATACAGCTACCAGGGCTCCAGGGGATCCTAATTCTGTCTCTGTGTCATTGGACGACTTCATTAAAAGTGTTTAGGTGGGAGGAGGGTCAGTTTTTCTCTCAACCAGCAGCATTGAGATGAAAGACCGCTGATCAGAGCACATCCTTGCCAAGAGGGAAAAGTGAACTTTACATATTTTATCCTGCAGGTGCAGCTTACATTAACTATGCTAAAGTTGTAGTTTTATATCATGTAGAAAAATTTTAATATTGAGTAAGAATGAATGTAAACACAGGCTTTATGCTTGCACATATTCTCTCCATCATGTCAGAATATGATTTTATTTGTATTTTATTTAATGGTGCACTTTCACACTGGGGTTAAAAAGCCATTAAAACCAATCACTGATCCATTTAATCAGTTTACTGCCTGATCTCACGGCACACCTCAGAAATCCTGCAGACAGCGAACAAACATGCAGCAAACTGTACACCTCCCCAGTAATTAGCTTTAATCCGTTTCAACAGCAGTTAAACTCACAGAGGGCAGGAATTTGCTGTTATTGGTGCATTTACAAAACTTATTTTACTATTTATTACAAGTAGTTTGGAAAATTAGAACAGAAAGGTGGTAGCTTTTATCCAACAGCATCTATCAACATGTTTTTATTCATTTAAGAGGAATAAACTTTCTCTTTTCTATTAATTCTCTTGCATCAATTTCTTCTTAATGAATCCCTAAAACAAAGAAGTAGAACAAGACCAGTTTGTGTACGAGAGGCATCCACATAACAGGTTTTCAGTTCAACGTCACTTTATCACGTCATGACTTAAAGGCACCGCCGAAGCAAAATAACTAAGCAGGTAAATCACAGGTCCCTGAACATAACAACGCTGTGTAACAGCTGATATCTGGTGGTCCAAAGACATGATCCACATGTGCAAACATGTTCTTTACATGTGGATCACTTAAAAATGTTCCAAAACCACCTGTTTGCACATGTGGTTTACATGTTTGTGCATGTTGTTCATATGTGCATGTACATATGGTGCACATGTGGAACACACGTGGAGCACATGTGTTTTTTTCTGACAGAATACAAGCCAGAGTCTTTGTATGGACCAAGAGGACCGTCCAACAGCTTTATAATAAACAATAATGAGTAATTTGTGATGACCTTCGAAGCTCCATGATGCAGCATCCAAAACAGAGATGGGGCTGCATGTGCAGAGCATCTCCAGAATCTACAACTGGCATAAAGGTAGCAGCAACCAGCCTTTTTTTATTCATATGAAAAACAGAATTTTATCCTGAAATTAAAAACAAACTTCAGTTTCAACCTTTTTTAATCAAGAGTTGAATTTATAGAGTAAAAAACAGAGATTCCACATTTATTAAAATTAAAGAGGAGACTTCAGCTGATGGCTACCTACAAAAACATGCTTGTGCATATTCAAAAACCAGAATTCTTTCTCTCCACACACACACACACACACACACACAAAGTAATTTAAATCATACATAAAAAAATAAAAAAGGTCAAATGCTTTGAATCATAAGTTTAGGGAAGCAGAATGAATAAATATTTACTCGTTTCCACCATCTGCTCGGTTAAAACTGAAGATGTTGGTGAAAAGTGAAAACTAAAGCTCACACTGCCCTCTAGTGGCTTTTCTTTAAACAACATCCTACATGTGTTTAAGAGCTAACAAAGCAAACATTTTGATTGTTAACCTGTAGGAGGAAATAACTCCAACAAAGAATAGAAAGGTAAAAAGGGATGAGTTTAAAAGTAAAGCAATGAATAATAATTCTAAGCTAAAAAAGCCTTGAGCATCTTTTAAAAACACAAAAATAAAGCTGTTCAGATTAAATATTGACTTTAATTCAAAACTTTGGTTTTCGTTAGATAGAGTCACCAAATTCTGCTGGTTAACAAACCTTTAACACTGCAAACCTTCCACAGAAGCAGCAGAGAGCAGTGTTGCTCCATCTTTACTGGGACAGATGCTGGAGGCAGTTCAGTTATTCCACACTTTCCTCAGAGAAATAAAACATCCATGCAGCTTTATTCTTTAACCCTGTATGTGTACAAGCCCAGGCTGAGTTATAACAGCACCACACTGCGAAAATGAGCTAATAAGTAAAAATAAATAAATAAAAAACACTTAAATTAAGAAAATTCATGCTAGCATGGTGACACTGACAAAATTCATTCTTGTACATGCAGGAAAATTATTCCACTTGGTCAGATTTCCTGAAACAAGTAAAAATATTTAGAGTGAAAAACTCATTTAAAGTCTCATTGAATTGAAGAAACATTAAGAAAAATGGCCTGTTAATGTTTCTTTTCCAGTGTTGTTTCTCATTTTAAGAGAAAATGTCTTAAAACTAGATTGCTATTAAAGCTCTGTCTCAGTGAGATGATTTAACTTAATATGCATGTAAAATAACCAATTTTCAGATTCAGTTACTAAGTAAGAAATAAAACACATAAACTCTTAAAACAAGATGATACAGACTGTTTGGCTGGATATAAGATGTAAGACTTGGTTCGATGGTCAGTTTTTGCAGTTCATCGTCTCTCGCCTGGACTGACTTGAGTTTTTAACACAGACCAGGTCTGAAAGTGGCCTCTGAACAGAAATGACTTCATATCAAGCGTTTGCCTTTCACCGGCCAACTTCTCTCTCTCTTTGCTCCAACAACGTGGCCTCTGTCTGACAGCAGAGAGCCACAGAGTGGCCTCCCTGCCTCTGAACACCAGATTGGACTCTGTGATAAAACCCAGTGATGATGCCACAGTGAGGCGTGTTGTTATGCGACATGCCAGCGTGGGCATAATCTGCTGTAACACTTTTCATCTGTGCTGCTCAGAAATGTCCGATCAGATTGGGACGGGTCGGCCTCTGTTGTGGGTAGTTTGGAATTTCTGAGAAGTGGATGTGCTTTCTGGTTTCTTATTCATAGGGAGACATGGCTGTGATCTGTATGATGATGATGGTCATCACGGGCGGTCAGTTTCCCACCCTGACCCTTGTCCTGTAGGAATCAGATAACAGAGTTTAGTCGATGGAAAGGAACTAAAAAAAGATGACAAAGCTCAGCTGTAACAGTGTGGAGGCCATGTGATGATTTCCCAAACTGTCTAACAAACCTTCACGTCATCATGAATTAAACAAATCCACGCTGGTCTGCAGACACGTTCTCACTGGCTGTAAAATGACTCATTCGGTCCAAACTCGACGATAAGAATCTCATTGAAAGGTCTAGAATCCCTTTGTAACCACATCAAGTACAGTCCAGCTTAAATGAAGGCATGCTGTAGGCTTATCTGTTCTCTGATCTCTTCTTCATTAATAATTTAATCAGCTTAAAACAAGGATGCAACTTGTTTTACGTCACAGATTTTTATTCTTGAATTATGAAGATTTTGAGTTTTCTTAGAGTTTGAGGGCCAGAAATTCTTCTTACATTAAATACAAGAAAAACATTGATGTTCTTGTGTATCCTTACTTGATGTTCAATTTCTTCTCATTAAAGTATATAAAATACACTGTGGGGGTAAATCCTTGAGTCATTTCCACTATGACTTGGGTTTTTCCCTTCAAAAACATCTACTCTGGCTATCTCTTCATACCTTCAGGAAATGCTTTAACTTTAGAGAAAAGGAGGGTCTTAAAGCATGGATTATGGCATTGCTGTAGGACAGCGAAGGTATATTGTTTTTTGTCTCTACTGTTTCAGTTCTTCTCTTTTAGAAGGGACAACCCTTTCCTCTGTAAATACCAAGACCCACCACCCGGCTCAAAGCGTCTTTTCATGTGTTTTTTCCACTGTTCTTGCAGAGGATTGTGGGCTGTCAGGCCCAAACTAGGCCGACAAAGCTCAAACACTCCACTGCTGAAATATAGTGTACTATGGAGGATAACACTGCTTTCTCAGACCTGAGGGGCTCTTTTCACCCCTCTCTCATTAGGTGAGTCCTGGAATGGCTGTCAGTGAAGAGAACAATTTGGTTGTTTAGACTGGAGGACAAAGGAGAGGATGCTGCATCCTAACCTGGCTTTACTCCTCATGGTTTTCTTACATTTACAACTCTGTAAGATAATTAAGCTTTACCCCTGCTTTTCCCTGAGAGTGGAAGGAGAATGGAGGCAGAAAAGGTCTCCTCTTTGTCCATAGTGGGCCACAGTATAACAAATTAACTTACAAAACTAAGCAAATATTTTCTCTTCATCTCATGAGCTGGTGACATTCAGGAAAAAACGAGTGACCATGCAATTGAATGTCTGCACAAGCCACATGTGCATGCAACGACAGCATCCTGTGTACTTCAAATGATTAAGGTGGAATCATTCCCTGTGTGTATACGATGCAGCTGAGTGGCAAATAGAGATACAGTCTCCTCACTTAGATAGCCATTGCTACTATTGAGATTATACACTTTCCCCAACCATATGGTTACAAATAATTATTTCAGAATAATTATTTATGTATTTCTAGGGTGCATCAAGGCTGGAAAGAGGAGACTCAGTATTGGGGTTCCAGCTAAGAATGTCAGTGGCTCAAGCCAACATAGGACCCTCTGGATGGTATCTAGAAAACAAGAAACAAATGAATGACATGAAGAGGGAGGAGGTAAAGAAAGATGGATGAGGAAGATGATGGAAGGACAGATGGGGAGAAAGGGTGGAAGGTGGTGGTCCATGTTTTAGAGGTGTCAGTACTTTATCACACCTTTACTTTAACATGTTTCCAGAGAACCAGGTTGACTTTGTCTAACACTTATTTTTGTTTTAGAAGGGATGCTAAATGCAAAAGTTACACCTGGTACACCTGGACAGGTCACCAGTCCATCACAGGCAGTATAATTTATTTTTGAAATTAAAATTAATTTTTGAAGATTTAGTTCTTCTGCAGGGACAAGCTGGGATAGACTCATGCACATCCTTTGAGGCATGCATGTTTTTTCTATCACTTACCAAACATGATGACTTTGCATTTTGTTATTTTGACTTGTATAATTAATATGACAGACTGTATTCAGTTCCTGGGCCCATACATAGAGTATCCTCTTATAGTGCTGCATTATATACAGTCCTACCCTGCCCCTCTAGTGTTTTATCCCCCCCCCCCCCCCCTCTCTCTCTCTCTCACTTTGTTTTTCTTTTGGCCACTTTTACTCCTGACCTAGATAGTTGAGGGAGAAAGTGACTCACTCTTAAGCTGACCAGGGATCAGGATTTAACACTACCATCAAGGTTTTTATGAGGTGTTGACTCACGATGGGTTTAAATGACACTGACCAGATTACAGCCTGTTTCCCTTCAGTGCTGGTTGGAGCTGGCCTTCCTAAACGTCCATCCCCCACCGCATCTGAGTCATGATATGATGGGAATTATGGTGCAGAATAAGCTGAAAAGGGTTCTAGAAGGTGAAATATAGTTCAGCAGACAGGGATTTTGACTGGGTGGCACACATGAAATTCAGGTGTCTAAAACTGAGTTTAGAGATGACAGCGACCTCCTGCAGGGATGAAGGGGTAAAGCCTGATGATACACTGCCTGACCAAAGAAAAATGCATGATCAAAAAAAAAAAAAAAAACTCACCCACGCTAACATTTGGTTGGACCTCCTTTATCTCTGATTCCAGCAGCTTCTCTGGGGCATCGTCTCTAGAAGCTTCTACAATGTCACTAGATACATAAGGCAAGCAATATTACCAGTCTATGACTAGCAAACTTCAAATGTTCTACTGTGATCTGATCAGGACCACATGACTTACCTAGAGCTAATTCTTTGATCACACAACTGACCTAATCAGTCCTGATAACCACTTTGTCATGGGAAACAACAGCAATACTAAAATCCTCACTTTTTACACAGTTAAATAGATCACTGTAATGCTTTCTACAAAGCCCAACAATATTTGCAGCCCCAGTAACCCCTTCAATACTAGAGGGCAGAGGCATTTTACTGGCGTTCACACCCTTGACTTCTTTCCAGAAATCCTTCATATTCTTTTGCAACAACTTCTGGGCCAGAGAATTAGCTCTCAAGGTGTGCTCCCTCTTTTTGATGAATCGCATAGCATACTTAAACTGTGAAGTGGCTAGTTTTTTAAACTCACATGCAGGGCCAGACCTTGGTTTGCCTGAGGCGACCCAGTTTTTGAAGGCCTCTCTAGCTTGCTGATGAAGTTCACTCACATGCTCATTCCATCCTGGTCTGAGATTTTGATGTTTAGCACCGTTGTTATGAAATGATTTGCTTGCATTATTTAAAGCAGTCACAGTTTTATCATACATAGCACATAAATCATTGTTATGGTCCGGGTTAGCACAATTGATATTGCCACACAATATAGCAGGGCTACTCAATTCGGTCCTCCGAGGGCCGCAATCCAGCAGGTTTTCCATGTATCCCTGCACCAACACACCTGCAATATAGCATCATATGGAATTTGAATTTTCCCTGGATTCGTTTCGGTCAATCTATGATAATGCTGCAGATTCCACTATGTGAGCTTGGACAATTTTACTTTACCAACATAAGGGTGAGTATCCTTCATGGTTAGCTCAGGCAATGACTCTACATTCAAAATCACAGAGACAGGCACGTGATCTGTTGTTACCATCCCATACAAAATCTCAATATCCTCTATACTTCCATGATCATCTGCCGTACATATGCAGTGATCAAGCCAAGATGTTGTATTCCAGGCCTCACTAACATATGTAAAGCTATCAGTTGGCAGGAGAACTTTACTAGACATGGTTAAATTGTTGTCTTGGCAGAACTGAGACAAGTGTTGACCAAATAAGGACTTCACATCAGAAACATCTACATTAAAATCCCCCATTACATAAAAGTATGTTCACTTTCTTCAATACAGTTGAGGGCCATAGCATTCACTAGCAGAGGACTTTCAAAAAGCGAAATGAAATATCCGGCCCACAAGCTGGAATTCTTAGCCCTAAAGTGGACCATCACCAAAAGGTTCTCATACGTTCTCATACCTATATGGCACTGATTTTACAGTAGTAACGGACAGTAATCCCGTAACATACCTGCTAATGTCGCATTATCCTGACGCCCTCATGGTAGTCCTGTTGATGACTCTGCTTCGCAGAAAGAAAGTGAAAGAATCAAACAGTTTGTCCTTACCCCCCTTAGCGATGCTGAAATAGACACAATCCCTAGGGAAGTCATACAGGCTATCTGTGACAAGCACACTGTAAATCAAGATCCAGAGTCGCTTACCTGTCCAGGCTTAGCCTTGGTCGAGTCTCTAACTCTACATGCCACTGCTATTCCTGAAAGCTTTGAGGTGGAACAAGTATATGGTTTTCCTACTGCCCCGTCTGTTACAGAGGACGAGCTCAGAGAGAAGCAGAGGTTAGATCCTGCTCTTAATGCTGTAATCATTCAGCTAGAGACTGGTCAGACTCCACCTCCCAGTCTTAGAGCAGAACTAACTGAGCTCCTTTTGTTGCTCTGCGAACTGAATCGTTTCAAACTTCAAAATGGAGTCCTCTATCGTAGGAGACAAACCTGTCCGGATATCACCCTCCAACTCGTGCTCCCTGAATGGTTAAGATCACTGGCCCTCCGACACCTCCACAATAACATGGGGCATTTAGGAGTTGATTGCACCATCGATTTAGTCTGGGCTAGATGCATGTGTCAGTAGAGAAAATGGTCAGTACGTGTGAGCGCTGTTTTTGCCGGAAGTGTAGACCTGAGATGGCAGCCCTCTCATGAACATCCAGACAAGCAGGCCCCTCCAGTTATAATAATAATAATAATAATAATAATAATAAATAATACATTTTATTTAAAGCGCCTTTCAGGGCACCCAAGGACGCTGTACAAACAAATAATAAAACATTAAGAGTACAGGAAAGGCACACATATACAACACAATCTAAAAACCTAAACATAAAAGGCAGAGTGGCGAGGATGTGATTGAAAATAATGTTACAGACAGTATGCTGCTCTGAAAAGATGAGTTTTGAGTTTGGAGATGAAGGTGAGGAGAGAGTCAGTATTGCAGAGGTCAGGAGGAAGTGCATTCGAGAGCTGGGGAGCTGAGACGGGCAGGAGGAACAGAGAGATGGATAGAAGAGGAGGAGCAAAGACATCTGGAAGGGGTGACTATGTGGAGAAGGTCTGAGAGGTAAGGGGGTGAGAGTTTATGTATGGATTTGTATGTATGGAGGAGGATCTTGTATTCTATCCTGTACTTGATGGGAAGCCAGTGGAGTTCTTGCAGGATGGGAGTGATGTGATGAAAGGAAGGAGTTCGGGTGATGATGCGGGCAGCAGAGTTCTGAACCATTTGGAGTTTCTGAAGGGATTTTTGTGGGAGGCCAAAGAGGAGAGAGTTACAGTAATCCAGGCGGGAGGTGACAAGGCTGTGCACCAGGATAGAGGTAGTGTGGGGGGTGAGGGAGGCGCGAAGACGGTTGATATTGCGCAGATGGAAATAGGCTGAGAGGGTGATGTTATTGATGTCTGAGGTGAATGATAAGGTGCTGTCGAGGATGACACCCAGACTCTTGACCTGAGGGGAAACTGAGGCGCTGTTGATGGTGAGGGAGAAACTGTTAACTTTCGAAAGGGTGGATTTGGTGCCAATGAGGAGAATTTCAGTTTTATTACTGTTCTGTTTTAGGAAGTTGGTGGTGAACCAGGATTTTATTTCCAGGAGACAGGCAGAGAGGGAGGTGGGTGGGAGCGTGGAATTTGGTTTACAGGACAGGTAGAGCTGAGTGTCATCCGCGTAACAGTGGAAATAGATATTGAATTTATGGAAGATGAGACCAAGGGGGAGGAGATAGGTGATGAATAGAAGAGGCCCCAGGACAGAACCTTGGGGCACACCAGTGGAGACTGGGGAGGGATCGGAAGTGAAAGATTTGAGTTTGATGAACTGAGTGCGGCCATTGAGATAAGACTGGAACCAGAGAAGGGGAGTAGAAGTGACACCAAGTGAGGAGATTCTACTGTTGAGTATGGAATGGGATATGGTGTCAAAAGCAGCACTTAAGTCAAGGAGAATGAGAATGGAAAGAAAACCAGAGTCAGCTGCAAGGAAAAAGTTATTTTAATGAGAACTGTTTCGGTGCTGTGACGGGGGCGAAAACCAGATTGAAAAGGCTCTTAGAGATTATTATTGGATAAATGGGAATGAAGTTGAGAAGTGACTGTTTTTTCCAGGATCTTAGACAGAAAGGGCAGATTGGAGATAGGACGGAGGTTATTGAAGTCATTGGGATCTAACCCAGATTTTTTCAGAATGGGAGTGATTAAAGCAGTTTTATAGGAAGATGGAACAACACCAGTAGAAAGTGAGGAGTGAATAATGACAGTTATGAGGGGAAGCAGAGAGGGGAGTGAGGATTTGACAAGAAGTGTGGGCATGGGATCAAGGTGGCCTGTAGAGGGCTTAGATTTTTGGATGAGGCCTGTAATCTCAGATGGATCAGGGAGTTGAAAATGAGAAAAAAGTACAGTCTGCATAACAGGGCCAGGTGTGTGAGGAGATATAGAGTCAGAGCAGAGGTGTTGGTGGATGTTGAAGATTTTCTGGGTGAAGAATAACAACAGAGAATTGCAAGTGTCAGTGGAGTAGAGATGGGGCGGCAGAGAGTGGGGGGGTTGAAAAATGTTGTGCAGAAGAGAGAAAAGGGTTTTAGAATTTCCTTCATTCAGTGAGATGAGTCCAGAGTAATAAACAGATTTCCTTTTTGAAATGGAGTCCGTATAGAGAGTTGTGAGTGATGTACAGTTCTTTGTGAATGATAAGTCCAGTTTTCTTGTATAGCCGTTCCAGTTGACGTCCTTTGGCTTTTAAAGACTGGAGTTCAGGAGTGTACCAGGGGGCAGAGGATGCGAAGGAGACTGTCTGGGTTTTGAGGGAGGCAAGAGAGTTTAGAATGGTGATTATGCATTTCTTGTAATGCTCAAGTAGTGCGTTGGAGTCGTGAAGATTGTCCGGGAGAGAGATGCTGTCAACTTTTGAACAGATTGTGTCAATATTAATGTCCTTTACATTCCTAAATGAAATGAGGCGAGGGGATTTTACAGAAGTGAGAGTGAGGGCAGTGTCAAAAGTGAGCAGTAAATGATCGGTTTCAAGGACAACAGTGGATGAGAGGTTGGAGGGGGAGATGCCAGAGCAGATGAGTAAATCCAGAGTGTGTCCTTTTGTGTGTGTTGGGAAGGGGATGTGTTGTTGTAGTCCAAAACTGTCCAGGCATGAGAGGAAATCCCGAGTGAGGGGAAGATTGATATTGTCAACATGAATGTTGAAATCCCCCAGGAGCATTATGTTTGGGGAGAGAGTGGAAAGCTGAGTGAGTAGCATGGTGAAATTATCCAGAAAGTCCTTATGCGGCTTTGGGGGGCGATATATTGTGGCGATGGTGGTGGGGGTCGGTCCAGGGAGAGTGAAAACAGTACACTCGAAGGAGCTGAAAACTGGTACCGAGACTGGCATGACTTTCCAGTTCTCGCGGTGAAGTACCGTGAGACCACCGCCACGCCCACAACTACAAGGATGACCGATGTAAACAAACCCCCTGCCAAGTTTCTGTCAAGCAAAGAAAGTCAAGCTTATGGTCTGTGAGGAGATCCTGGATGAGATGACCCTTGTTCGTGAGAGAACGGATGTTGAGCAGACCGAAGTGAACAGTGGAGTTGTTGAGCTTGACCGGGGGGTTAGCCGACCTTGCTAAGCTTGCTAACACCCCGTGATTGGCAAGCTTAGCAAGGTCGGCCTATTTATTGAGCCAGATCAGTCTAACACAAAAGATGTATTTGTCATGACTGATCACTTTACGAAGTTTGTGGTGGCTGTCCCTACACCCAACCAACGAGCTTGTACTGTTGCAAAGGCCCTCTGGGAAAACCTTACTGTTCATTACGGTATCCCAGATAAACTGTTTCAGGACTGCAGCCTCAAACGCACAAAAGAGTGCTGAACACAATAAGACCCGTTTTGACAAACAAGTGGTTGACTCAACCCTCAATGCTGGCAACAGAGTCCTCGTACGGAATGTCAGACTAAGGGAAAAGCACAAGTTGTCAAACAGATGGGAAAATGATGTCTATGTGGTTGTGAAGAAAGCAGGTGAACTACCGGTCTATACTGTTGGACCGGAAAGGAAGGAGAGACCAGTCCAAACATTACACCGAGACTTACTCCTCCCCTGTAATTTCATACCTACCACAGACCCAGTGGAAAAAACTTCTCAAAAACCTCAGACTACGCGGAAGACGAAGCAAAGCGTTGTTCAGGGAGATGACAGTGACAATGACTATTACTCTGAGTCTGAGTACTTACCTATACCTACCTGGACACACTTGTCCTCTTCCATTTTTGACAAACCACAGGGAATGCCAGCTCTCTTTGTGCCTAGTGCTGAAGGTGTGCAAGGACCTTCTTCATCTTGTACTAACACCAAACAAGTCAACTGAACTGGACAAGTTAGCCAATCTGTACTAGATCCTTCTACCAAAAATGACAACCCTACTGAATGTGACAATTCACTGGAAAGAGGAAATTACAGAAAGCGTGAACCTACACGATCTTGAGTACTCACCTGAGTCCATGACATTAATGCTGATGAGTCCGTGAAAGAAAGTTGTCATACTACTGAACAAATGTTGCTTAGTGATGAGGTGACGTTGTCAAAGTGTCCTACTGAGCAAGAAACCGTTATAACTGAGCAGCTGAGTTCCCTTGATCCGCAGAACACCTCTCAAGAAAGTCAACATGTCCCTTGTAGGTCTCAAAGGTCACATGAGAGACCACAACAGTTGCAAAATTCAACATTGGGAAATCCCCTATTGTATGTTGTTAATGTAGTATTTAACAGTCTAAATGAAGCTGTTACAAGCTCTATGCAACAGTTTAACCGTTTAGATGCACAGGGACGTGCATACCCTCAATGTGGGGAGGGTGTAACCCCCATGTAAATGTGGCCGTGATAAACGGTATAAAAGCTTCCACAAATGTGTTGAAATTTCCATTTGGGCAGTTGTGTTTTTTTCTGGTAAATAAATTGTCAGCAATTGAAGGGTTAATTCTTCTGGAAGAGCATATAAATTCTTGACCAATGAGATGCTGTAAAACGGCGCATTGTCCCGCCTACCACTTCCGTCTGGGAGTGTTGGCCTTCTTCCTGCCACGAACTCTAAGCTGGCTAAACACAGAGACGGAGATTCACAGAAAAAAGGTACAAAATGATGTTCAGTGAAGAGTTAAGAGTCATTTGCTGATGTTGGATTATGTTTAAAACCTCTTACAACAAAAACGGATGCAATTAGTTGAAAAATATTCATTAGCTTTGGTTCTTTCTGTACTTTTAATCAGAGGAATTCAAAGGTTCCAGGCTGTGCCATTTTGTGCTTCTGTGTTGTCTTCCTGTGAGATTGGTGAGCACTTTAATTCATATGTTTGTGGTTTATACAGTTTTTGTACAATTGTGATGTTAATGTAAACTGTGAAACACATAACTGTAAAAAAAACGGTTGAAAAGATTTACCGTGTTTGTTGAAAGAAATACTTTGTTTTTGCTGTTTTGATAATATGCCAACATTTAGATGGTGTTGAGAAGAAAAATGTGCATGAGACAATGCATATTTTAGATTTTGCACAATTTTTTTATTGTCAACATGTCAAATGTTACAAGAAGTGTTTTATATGATAAGTTGTGAAATGTAATTAGAACACTTTGGCCCAATCCCATTTCACCCCTTGGCCCTACCCCTTAAAACGGAGCTAGAAGGGGTAGGGCTGAAAAGTCAACCCCTACGAATTGGGACACCCCTTCAACAGTCACATACGTCATCAGTAGTCACTAAAGAACATTTTACACAGGAACTGGAAGAAACTAAATAAAAAAAAAAAAACAATAAATAGGCTATATTAAAAAATATTAAACATGGGCTCAAACAGGAAAAACCAGCAAAACTGCCGGCTGTATTTAAAAAATCTAGGAAAAACTATATTGTGCATCGTTGCTGTTTGTGAAGCTGAAATATCTCCCTCATCACTGCGTGTCAGTCTGATCTATGAGCAGTGAGCGAACTGCTGCTGCTACTCGACGCTGCGTCTTTTTGACATATACGCCGGGACACCGGTACAAAAGTAATGCAGCCCACTGGGAATCCTCTAGAACCTCTCCATTAGCCGGCATTGCTCTTGATGTGTATTCCAGCGTGAGAAATCAGAGGTTTAGCGTGAGAGCGTAAGAAGCCACTCAAATGCATGAGTCTCACGGCCGATGCGTGACAGTGGCCCTGTAAACAAACGCAGCGTACCGGCTCGCACAGGTTAGTGCTGCTGTCAAATATGACATGAGAGAGATCAATCCGCAAGAGCGTTGAGTCGAGATACTGCATAGCAAATCCTGTTGTCATACACAGTCTATGGTGAAGTAAGATGGGGGGGGGGGCTAATAAAAACTATCGCGGCGGCAAACTTGTTGCGCTCATTTTTTTGTTACAGTGCAATTAATTGACTTATTGCTTATCGACAGGCATATGTGGGACGTAATGTACGAATTTTGCATGCAATTAAAATTAATTGTGTGTGCTGGTATACTCTCTTTTTCTCTGTGGCTTTTTTTTTTTTTTTGTGCGAGTGTGTGTTGCCCTGCACCTCAAGAAAGCGTGATGTGCGCAGAAACACTTGCTTTCTCATATAGAACAGGAAATTTTTCATACCCCTCCGTTTCAAGTGGGCCTCTGAAAAATCTTCGTTTGAAGGGATATATAGCCCTACCCCTTACCCCTACCCCTCTGTCCTAAAAGGAATTGGGACACCCCTACCCCTACACGTGAACGCGCAAAACGGAGGGGAAATGGGATTCAGCCTTAGTGTGTTTATAACACTGTTGTTTACAGGTCAGGTTTTTTTTCCATCCTTTCCTTCCCTTATCGGGTGGATCGATGTTGATGGCGAGCCAACTCCTTGGATGAACCGGATGACATTTTCCTCTTCCACACAGCGCAGTGTGGTAGGGCAATTGCAACAAAAAAAGGAAAGACCCCCCCCTTCTTGCACATACACACATCTTCCACTGAGACTTTTGGACATTTATTTGAAGGCCTTAAAGACTTTTGCTGACTATACACACTTTCACCCAAAGGAAGTGGATTCGGTGCGGGATAGTGAAAGACATATTTCAAACAAGGGTTGTGTGGCACTGAAATGCTATGATTCATGTTCTGTGAAGAATATCATTACAGTTGAAACTGTTCTTTTGGATTAAGCTGGATCTGTACAACTAGATGGGTGCACCCTGGTAGAATTTTACAGTCACTCCTTGACTGTGAAAGAGTTGATTATTGACTATTGGTACCAAAAAGGATTTTGACTTGAAACTATTTTATTTATTTTTCCTTTCCCCCTTTGTTTTCTTATTGCAAATTTTCTATTTTTCTGTTAAAATAATACAACCCGGGAATTTAAATTTAAGCCTGTGTACGAGTCTCATTCTTTTTGCTCCTCCTCTAAGTAGTCGAACCTCTGGCCCAAAAGTCATCTAGGTTCCTTAATCCTTGGTGGAATTTAACCTAGTGGATAACTCCACAGTAACAAGAGTAAGTGTTACACATGCATGTCCTCTTCATCTTTTTCTTCGTCATTATTTTGGTTTGGGGCCTGGATTTTCAAGCTATTTCAAGTGTTTTAGGTCCTCTGTTGATGCAAAAAGATCGGTTGACACTTTCACCTGCACATTAATCCCCTGCTTAACAGCAGATATGTCCGCACTTTAGCCTCTCAAGCTGAGCAAATAAACGTCACTGCTGTTAAAGGACACTGGCGGGAGTTCATCAAGATGACGTGATACAAAACAAGGGATTTTATGCCCGAGCTCGTTTAGTAGTCCATTAGTTATCTTTTTGTTCCCCTCTGTGGTGGATTAAACTCTGTGTAGATCCAGGGCAAAGTTCAAATAAGACTTTTCTTGAGGTCGCAATCCACTCAGACGAGAAATGTCTTGTGGCCAGTAACACCAAATCGTCCTGGGCCATTGTCTTCATTTTAATGACTAAAAAGTTTAAAAACTCATCCTCCACAACTATCTTGCCATCAGTAGCAGTGTATATCTCAGGCTTTGATCTCACCAGAGAGATGGCAGACTGTCGACATGCCTGCTTCCCTCTACCAATTCGCCATCTTGTCTCTCAGCTTTGTTACAAGATCGACTCATTCAGGCAAAATTTTAAATTTAGTTCTGATGATTTAGACATAAAAGAGAAATTCCAAGCAATAATTCTGATAGAAATCTGGATTTGTTTTATGTTATTTGTGTTGCTGCAGCAGTGAAGGAAACTGATACCGTTTGTATCAAACACTAAATTATTGTAGATTGGAAAAGTAGAATAGAGTCCGACCACTGCACAAAGCCTTCTTCAGCACATCCAAAAATTCTCCATGGGGCTCAGGTCTGGACTCTGTGGTGTCCAATCCATGTATGAAAATGATGTCTCCTGTTCCCTGAACCACTCTTTCACAGTCTGAGCCCCATGAATCCTGGCACTAAGCCATCAGGGAAGATGGAATAACTTGCTCATTCAGGATATTCAGGTATCAGCTGACCTCATTCTCTGCACACATAATATTGCTGAACCTAGACCTGAACCTAGACCTGAACTTAGACCTGAACCCAGAACTAAACCTAGACCTGAACCTAGACCTGACCAACTGCAGCAACTCCAGATCATAGACTGCCCCCACAGGCTTGTACAGCAGCACTAGGCATGAAGCTGCATCTCTTCATCCTCCTCTCTTCTTACCCTGATGCTCCATCACTCTGGACCAGAGTAGATCTGGACTCATCAGACCACATGACCTTCTTCCATGGCTCCAGAGTCCAGTCTTTATGCTCCCTGGCAACCTGAAGCCTTTTTCTCCGTTTAGCCTCACTGGTTAGTGGTTTTCTTCTGGCTCCACAGCTGTTCAGTCCCTTGAGTTCCTTCACATTGTTCACGTTGAAATGTTCTAACTTTCACTAATAAACATCGTCCTGAGTTCTACTGCTGTTTTTCTTCCACCTGGTTCCACCAAACATTTAAAAGTAGGGTTGGAGATGTTGTTCAGGAGCATTTTTTTTACTATATTGCTTAAAAATCCCCTTTACATCCTGATTGCAGCCAATTAATTAAATGCTCTAACACGAAAATAAAAAACTTGAGTCACCTGTGGAACAGACAGAACTGAGTCAACAATCCAGTCCAATCATTTAAATAATTTTAATCGACCTGTTCTTAAAAAATTGGTTGGTGATGTGTATATTAAACTCGACCCTCTGTGCGTGGCCCTCTTTGTGCACGTATCTTGCACTCTCAGAGGCTTGGATCACTTGTAGAGGCAACAAAGCGAGAGCCAGAGCTTGGCTAGCTTACTACATCAAAATACGGTACACACATAAACGTGAGGGATGTTATGGCAGAAAAGGTGCCGATATCGAGTCGGAAAAGAAAAGCTGTTTTGGAAAAGGCTTCTTCCAAGAAAAACGCTGAGGGAGAGCGGACCAAGAGCAGCGTTAGCAAATCGATGCTGCCCAGCACTCTCGAACCCTCGGGAACAAGCAGTGCGAGTTTCTGTACTTTGGAGGTGTGGCTTCATAGAGAACCGTGACCACGGATGTGTCTTTCCACATGGGATGCTGCTCGTTGAATCAGTTGGGGTTAAATAACTAGTTGCAGCTGGAAGATGATCACCCTGCAGGAATGATCCAGTAGGAGGCTCCGACATGTTAGCTTGGTTAAACTCAGGTGGACACGTTCTTTTGGCCAGGTAGTGTACATCAAATTACTGGGGTCTTTTAGGTCCATCATGCAGAATACTCAAAAAGGGTTTACTAATCTTGTGGTGGCGATATCCTCGTTCTCATCTGTCCTAAGGCAATTCCACATGGTTCATCTTAATTAGTTTAAATTCTTAGCTGTGTCCAAAAAAACACTTTATACCTCGAATACTCAATTACTTAGAAATCTTGGACATCTAGTAATTTTTTCTACCATTTAAATAACACGACTGCTGTCCCAATAATTAATATTTACTGCTTTAAGTGACATTTTTTGTTCCAATAACATATTACACTTTACATTTTAATGCCACAAACACTGTCCCACACCTGCAGCATTTCATACAAGAAGCTTCATACACATAGCCATTTCAACCCTTCAGTCTCTGGAGTTTTCAAAGAAAATGTTAAATTTTGATAAAGAACTAAAAAGTCTGTGGCCTGGAAGTGGTTAGAGATAAATATGTTGTGTCAATGAGAAAAATGTTGAATATGAATCAGAATTTATGACAGAGGTAAATTTCCTCATCTCTTTTGCATATTAAATGAGAATCAGCTGTCTTTCAAACCAACATTTTCTTTGGAGTTCTCCCACCGCCCCACACCCGAACACTAGCAGCACTGCAGAGCTCCTTCAGGGACAGACTGCTGCATCCCAAGCGTGAAGGAGCTTGGGCTTCATTTGTAAAACTGTGCATAGGATACTTTCTAAAAGTGTACCTGCACTCAAAACCCAAAGTTTGTGTGTGCCAAAAAATGTATAAAACCTTATGTATGCACATGTGCAGGCAATTTCCCTTTATAAATCACACTCTTCCTGGAAGTTTGCGCAGGTGAACTTGGCTCATATCCCGGCCCTATACACCCATATTCTATCATAAGTCGTACCTTAAGCATATAAATAAGCCAGCCGATCTGTGGCATTTTAAGCTTAATCATGGGAACTGAGAATGAAAAAAACATAATTTCATGGGTATGAAGTCGAGGTGCTTGTAGGTGAAGTCAAAGCTCACAATAATGTTTTATTTGAGGGGTCACAGTAGTGGAATCACAAATAAACAAAAGACTGCAGAGTAGCAGCACGTTCCTGCAGAGGTAAATGTGTGTGATGGAGAGGTTTGTGCCACAAGTCAAAATGCAGCTGCAGGGATGGCCTGCCCGAGCACAAGTGTGCCCCCAGCGCGTGATCATATGCGAAAATGAAAATGATCATATCAAACACACAGTCTACCTGTCTGTCTTTTCCCACCGGAAAGAGCTGGTTGCCAGAAACATAACAGAGGTCAGCTGCAGATGCATCGGGATTGCAAAGTTCTGGCAGGTCGGTTGATCTAACACTGGGCCCAGTTCAGCGCA
Organism: Melanotaenia boesemani; assembly: GCF_017639745.1. Taxonomy (NCBI): domain Eukaryota; kingdom Metazoa; phylum Chordata; class Actinopteri; order Atheriniformes; family Melanotaeniidae; genus Melanotaenia; species Melanotaenia boesemani. The sequence continues at coordinate 39,308,394 of NC_055684.1, forward strand.
TAGCTGCTCCAGGGAATCTAAATCAGTATATTACCCAGTCATCATCATGGGCCAGGAAATCTTCATGCTCTCTAAAAACTCTCTCCATCCTGATCCTGCCATTGGCATAATCTTCCAGCAGCGCCAGCACATCCAGTGCATGAGTGTCACTGCAGTGTTTATACGTTTACTTAGTACCAACAAGTGCCATTGCAATATAATTTGAATATGTACGTATGAAGATACTGTGCTGTAACTCTTTAATGAGTGTTTATCGACTGTATGGCTCCAAACATGAAGACATCTATAATATTGCAGGCCTCGCTCTGAGCTTCTATCTGGAGATTTGGCCAAACACTAAAAGAAAAAGAGACAAATGCTTCCAAATGGTTTTATAGACTATATTTACAGCAGAATTAATGATAGTACACAGATGTACAAAAACATGTTCATATATAGATTTAGTTATGAAAACATGCATAAATACTTCCATAAGCCAATGTACTAGTATACCATGTAAATGAAATAGATTTTCTTTGTAGTTTTATAACATCTAAGGTCACACTTTAAGTTAAAAGGGCTTCAACTCCTTTATAGATGCTGCTTGTTTACTTCTTTGCTTTGTCTTATCACACCTGCTGTTCTGGCATCATCACAAAGATTTGGTCCCTTTTTAGATGAGCTGCTCAGAATACAAACATTGAGTCATTAGAGCCTTTCTGGATGCTCAGTGTGGTGAGTCCTTCTGAGCAGTTCAGGGGCCTCATTTATCAAACTGTGTGTAGCAAAGCAAACTACAGGCGGCGTTTATGGCACAAAAAGGAAGACCAGCAACCACCCCACGTTCAAAGTCTCTTAAATCCTCTTTATTCCTCATTCTGATGCTCAGTTTGAACTCCAGCAAGTCGTCTTCACCACGTCTACATGTCTACATGCTGCCGTGTGATTGGCTGGTTGGACATCTGTGTTAAGTTGTTGAACAGGTGTACCTAACAAAGTGGCCGGTGAGTGTATTTTGCCTACAAACGATACATCTAGCCCCACATACTCTTGAGTGAATGTCCATATTTTTTGATGCTGCACAACAGATTGGTTTCCTAAAGACGGATCCTGGATGGCTGTCTGATCTTCTGAAGATGGCTCAGGAGGACCCGGTCTCAACTGGATCTGCTGCTGATGACTCGCCTGCCACAGCTGGAATCTCTGTCATTTATTTAGAGAAGTGAACCCAACCCTGATCCTCAAGGTATTAGGTGTCTCTCTGCAGCGACACACCTGATTCAAATGAAATGGATCTCTGAAAAGCTCTGCAACAGTCTGCTGTTGATCAATTCATTTGATTCAGGTGTGTTGAAGCAGGAAAACATGAAAAGTCTGCAGGACAGTGGGCCTGAGCACCGAATCCCACATTTAGGCAACCACATCAGGTAATGTGAAGTGCCCGCATGATCTGAAATGAACAGAGCAAATCTATTTCTTTTCAATCTGCATGCATCACAGTAGTTTCCATCTAAAATGTGGTGTGCTTCTTTTATAAAAATGTGCATACATGTCTTTAACAGGTACAACTTTATTCCAAGGATCCAGAAGTTTTTCAGGCAGAAATGGAAAACATCCAGCAATGAAGGGGGAGCATTCCATTCTTATAAAATATAGAGCTTTAATTTTTTAGTTAGCAACAACAATGGAAAGGGAAGATGAAGTAATTTACACAAGTCATTACAATAGCATCACCGCTGTGCATTTTTTAACGAAAAGAAAAGTACAAAACATTTAACTGACACGCTTTTTTAAAAAATAAATTTTACAACCTTTCTGTGCTTTTTTTTTTTTTGCTCCTTGTCTCTTTGAACAAGACCATTAACAGACTTGTTTGAATGTGGGAATGCAGAGAAATTCCATACGGAGCAGCAGATGCAAACACCCCTGCATGAAATATAGATGCATCTTCACAGAGGTCGATTCTGGTGCATTTAAAGCCCCTTCACTTGAAAGTTAGATGAAAGGAAATCAGGTTTGCTTTCTGTCACACATCCTTACATTTGTTTTAATAAAGTTAATTTTACTTTGTGTGACTCTGCTATTAGCTTGGTTTACTAAAAAGGGAGTAAAAAAAAATCCCAATTAGAGCAGCCCTACAGACATTCTCTCCGATCCGAACACAAAAGCAAAATAATTTCACTTTTTACTTTGACACAAATCTAGATTTATGTCAATGAAAAGATGCATCATGCTTTATACAGGAGATATTCCAAATGACAGCGTTTTAAAGCATTTGTTTTCTCTGTAATAAGAAAGTACATCAGATCATACTGTACATCCACAGAGATGAAAAACAGGAGAAATAAAAACTACCACGCACTATTAGATTAACAGTACAAATACAGATTCATGCACACAATGAAAGCCAGCTTCCTGATACTCAATATTTTGGTTAGTGCCACGGTATTCTTACAATGCTGTTGTAAATGTGGGCTTTTTTTTCTCTTTCCCTCACATGAAAGTCCAACAGGAAATAAAAACATATGCATCATGTGTGGTCAGACTGCAAACAACTCTTTCACTGTAAATTGGTTTTGTTTCACAGAAATCCACTAGAACCTTGTCCAAGCTTGCTTGTTGCTTTGGGCCCCTGCCAATGACCCCTTGAAAACAAAAGAATAATGCCCTTGTGTGCAAATCCTTGACCACTGCTGCACCTCAGTCTCATTTCAAAGTGAACCAACGGCTTTATTTCTTTATAGAGTCGACGCTTGCTTTGATCCTAAATTACTGTTAAGTTGTGCTTTTTAGTTTGGGCTAAAGGCCAGAAGATGCTGCAGGTTAATGACGGGGAGCAGTTTGAGAATTTCTCATTTCTCACTGATTGTTATTAATGTCTGGGCTGGCATGAAGTGACCGTTTTATAATAAGTTCTCCAATCAGCATGGATGTCAAAAAACAAGGTTTTCCACGAAGAAAGGGCTGTTTTGCCACAATAACTGAGACCATTTTGTCAAATGGTCCTTTTGCAACACAAACTCTGTCTGCAGCCATGAGGCGGTTGCAGCACAGGTGCTCCGGCAGTGTTTACGAGTCTGTCCTCCAGGTCTGTCGTCCAGGCAAAAGAACAGAAGAAAACGAATGAAGATCCCATCACCCTGGTACAGAAGGCTTCTCGTAGCTCACTTCTTCCAGCTTACATGCCTCACAACACATCCCAAACATTTCACATGATGCTGACATAACGTTAACAGCAACAATAAATTTAACAACAGCAATATTTGCCCCAAAAGTACTTATACACAAAAAGCTTGTTTTCTTTTTTCTATGAGTACAAAGAAATCCACAGAATGATACTATATACAACCTACAATAAATACTGTGTTTCATATATTTTGCTGTTTGAGGGGTTTTATGTGGAATTTTGTTTGTAAGCTTTTTTCTCACAGTTCTCTTTTTCTGGGTTTTGGATTTTATTTTTTTTTACTTTTTATTCATATCTTGTTTTTTTATGTTCCTACTCTCATCAAGTCTCTCCCAGTTTTCGTGGGGATGATTTGAGGTTGAACCTCCTCATGTCTCTGCTCCCATCTGCTCGTCTTCCTCCTCTCTGTCCCCGTGATGCCGGCGGTTTCGAGGCTTCTTCTGCTCCTTGAGCTCCTTCAGGTCTTTGCCCTTGAGGGCCCCCAGCAGAGGATCTCCGAACTGCCAGTAGTCCTGGCAGTACTGATTGATCAGGCTCATCTCTGGCTGGCTCAGGATGGTCAGCAAGTCCTTGTACTGTCCTGCGCTGGGGGTCCACTGGGTGCCGCTGGCGTGCAGAGACGACGGCACCAGCCCTCCTCCACCACCATCCACCAAGGCGTTGTTGACGGCTCGGCCCGACAGCACCACCAGCTGCAGCTTGACCAGCGTGTGTTTGAAGTTCTTCTCCGTGGCCGTGCACTGATACATGCCCGAGTCTGAAGGCTGCAGAGACCGCAACAGCAGACCCTGCTCTGCCTTTAAAATCCTCCCATCAGTGCGCACCTGCACACAGAAAAACAGCTGCTGAGCAACTTTTAGGGTCACATTTTAATTTCTTTACATCTGTACGAAGAAATAAATATTTAGTTTAATTTGGTTGAATTTTCTTTGTTAATGTTCTTTCTACCGGGGTAAACCATGTTTATTTAATGAAAAGTAATTTTACTAGAACAGATTAGGTACAATATCAGCTCAATGAAAACAGGCTCAATAAAAACTACACGCTTACACAAGACCTTAAAGGTCCAGCGTGTAGAATTACTGCCCTCTAGTGGTAAAGATGGGTGAAGCACAATTGTGAATGTACGGTGACCGTCAGTGGCCAAACTTCTTTCAGTCAAAAAGATGTGTGTGAGTGGATCCAGCGGCCTCAGGTGCAGCCATGACTGCACTACAGGTAACTATAGGCGTACTGTCTTCTTCTATGGTGCTTTTAAGGTGTTACTCATCCCAAACAGAGCTCCAGTTTCTATCAAACAAAGCCGCTACTGCAGTTTTAAAGCTCGTTTGTCCTTTTAGAGACACCGTAGTAAAATGGTGGCAGCTGCCATGTATGTGGACCCACAGCGAGTAGATAGAAATGCTTTATTCTAAGAGAATAAAAACTTTTTAGATAACTGATTAGATAACAATAAAAACACAGTTTTTGATGATACATTAAATCAGGGGTGTCCAAAGTTGGTCCTGGAGGGCGGCTGTCCTGCAGGTTTTGGTTGTTTCCTGCTTCAGCACATGAGTCAGATTAATGAGTCCCATACTTGGGCAGACTTACTCGGTCCCATACTTGGGTTTCCCATATGGCATCCGTCTGCCATATGGGAAACCCCAGTTCAAGTCCCCCAGCGGACAAATGTTAACAAGACCCTCAACACACCAAGGTCCTTAGGCAAGACACTTAACCCTTAATACTATCACTTCAGACGGAAAAAGGCATCTGCTAAGTGACTGTAGAAATAGAAATAAACTTTATAAAGGACCAAGAACTTGAGTCTTTGCCTCACCAGGAGGAAATCCTTGCTGAGGTATACTGTTTCTAGGCACAGCTACAGACTCCAGGCAACCACTGGCTTTCCCCCCAGGACGGGGAGGAGGTTTCAGGGCCAGCCTGCTATGGTTTTGCCAGCGGGAGGGGGTTGCTTGCAGCTACTGGTCTTCATGGAACACAATGGTCTTTAAGACCACTATCTGCTGGTTTCGTCTTAACTTCTGCTCATAAGGCAAAGAAACTGAACTCAGGTGAGTGTTCTTATTTGTGAATAACTGCTGCAGTGCAGAAGAAGTTGCGCTGTGGTGAAAGCGATGTGTTGCAGCAGAGTTACAGAAAAGTCTCAGCAGGAGGAAACATGAAAGGTAAGTACTGCAGGTCTTAAAGGAGCTACAAAATAAGCAGCTTCACACCTGCACCATTCCTAACCAGTTAACTGACCAATCACAGCAGATCGAGTCTTGAAGGTGGGTCTTAAAGAAACAGGGACATGTAAAAATATATTTCTCTAGCATTATAAATACACCGCTCTTTAAAATCATTACATATGTTACAGGTGGTAGTCCAGGTTAAAATAAGATCATGAGACATAAGATTACTCTTGGTATTTTCTTTAAAAGAAAAATCACTAAAATGACTGGTCGGGTTTTTAAAGAGACCTGTACAGCAGACCTCCTAGTTTCTGTACTTCTATAAATATGATTAGATCTGTTTTTTTTTCCTTTCCAGAATCCAGCAGCAAAGTTGGCTTTGCCTGTGGGAATAAGAGACCATCCAACAGAACAGTCAATAAAAGAGAGGCAGCAGTGTTACATCGCCTCACAATAAAACTTTAACTAGTGCTTTAGGGTTGTATATCAGAGCAGCTCCGCTTTATTTGTCGTTTCTTTGGGCCTGCGAGACAATTGTCTCATCATTCAGTCAGAGCAGGAATCCCTTAATCACACAAACAGATAATCAGGAGTGAATTGCACTGGGAAATATATCCCCATCTCTCTGCAACAACAGGAACTAAATGCAGTGAAATCATGCGGTGGATGTCCAGAGGAAGAGTTTACCTGTTTGTAATGTAAACTCAATACATTAAGAAGTTAATGCATCATTTATATCCATCAGAGTAAACTACTTCACAGCCAACATGCCTTTAAAAGTGAGACATTCCCTCACCTCTTTCCTGCGGTCGCTGTTGTCTCTTTGCAGATGCCATTTGACGACAGCATGTGGAGATCGGGCCTGACACTCCAGGAAGGTGCTGCTTCCCTCCACCCCATACTGCACCATCTCCAGAGTGTTCTTATTGGCTGCAGGGCAGAGACAGAGATTTCCATAGCAACAAAAACACTCATTGCCACAAGGCTCCTTAGAACCAAAATCTCCTTTCTGGCTAATGACAATGAGTATTTTGCGAAGTGGTTGTTGCAGATTAAAGCTTGAATGATTCTGAAGCAGAAACAAAGACACGCGTGCAAACGGTCTCAGTTCATAAGCTCGGTTACCGTTGGAGTTGAAGCCTCTGCACTGTCGGATGGGGTTCCCGTACTTAACGTCCTGCCTCCGGCTACGTCTAAAGGGGTCAGACCAGTGTTGCCAAATAAGGAGAGAAAAACATCATAAAGCAACCGCAAGCCATTCAAAGCCATTCAGTAATACAAAAAGCCACATAACAAACCACCATCATGTTATTTTATGTCACTGTATCCTGTAGTTTGACATCATTTACTAGTTAATATGTAATTTAGTTGGGGCATTAAGCGCCGTTCATCCAAAGATGGCGGTGAATTCACCTGATTTACAACAACATTCAAACAGCCATTCAGCCATTCAGGCAGTTTGATCTGCAAACCAGTCAACTAGACAGCAAGCTGTTAGCCAGCGTTAGCAATGCTCATGCTAACATTGCTGCTGGTGCTTACCTCTTCTGTGAGGATGAGTACCGGGAGCAGGACTTGCCGTCCCAGGCACAGTAAGGATCTCTGGCCAGGCAGCAGTCGGCGCAGGCCTCGCCGTACATGTCACAGCGGTGCAGAGCCAACTGCGTCAGCCCCACTGCAGACGACACATATAGCTGTTGCTGTTTTAAGACAAGCAGAAAAATAGACTTAAATGCAACGTTTGGCAGCATTTTGATGATGACAGTGAAACAAAGGAAAGAGATGTTTGCTGAGCACAACTGGATAAATGAACTTATGCTGCTGGAATAAAAGCTAAAGATTAGAGAGTGGGACCTTTTTGATTAATTTAATTTGGTGGCAACTTTTTCTTTGGCCAAGCGATGTTTATGACTGGAGTTTCACACGAGGATCATCAGTAGCTTGTGAAGTCCTTCATGCAAAGATTTGATCCACATTCTGTGGGTATGAGATAACTGATGATGAGGTAAGTATGAAACTGAGTGAGTTGTGCTCAGAAACAGCAGCAAGCTGTGGATCATCTGGGATAACACTGATCTCTTATGGAGGTTGGGTTCATAATTTCATGATCAGCTGTTTGAAATTCATCAATCTGGCAGGTTGAGTGTAATCCGAACTGTCTGCAGACTGATGTCATGACGTGCAGAGGAGGCCAAGTATTTTAATCACTTTGAAAGAGGACACTGAACTTTTGATGTCTTTTCCATATTTCTTTCTTCATTGTCTCTTCGACTTATGGCTTTTCTATGAATTATGAGGAAGGAGGCAGCAGGAAAATACAGCTGTGCACAGACAGCTTGTGACCTTTTCCAAACTTTATCATGAATTCTTTGGAGGGAGGTTTTCTTCCTGCTTGTGTGAGCAAAGGTTAAGAAAATGTCTTGTGCAAACATGCTTACCCTTTTGGAGGAGATCTTCATCGTTGTTATAGGAGTGGGGACCTTGGGGGAGAAAATAATCATGGTGAGGACAGGAAGTTAACTTTAAAGCCAAAGAAAGTGCAATAGACACATTAGAAAGGAGGAGGTGTGTGGAGAGTAAAACAGACTAACCTTGAAAACCTCCACCTCCTCCAGGACCAGCTCCTCAGTCTGCAGGTCGTCTTTGGGCAGCACGATCACTTTCTGAACAGAGCCCTTGTCTGTGGGCCATAACACACACCTGTCAGCTACACACCTGCAGCCACACACCCCCTCTGCTTGTCAACAGCTCCCTGGATCAAATAAGGATAATCCTGCACAGTTTGCTTCTCTGTCTGATGCTTCCCTCCAGTTTAACCTTTACTCAAAGACGTGAGGATCTGCCACAGTCCCCCATGACAAACCATTTCCGTCACTCTTGCCTTGACCTATTAGTTTGGACGCTATGAGACATTCTCTGGCTTCTCCCTGAGATTTCTGTAAAGAATTCCTGCGAGCTGGATACCTGAGATTTATTATTTCCTCTGAATTGTGCCCTGGTGAGGGGTTGAATAACCGTCTCTGACAGCAGCTGAAAGGACACACATTCCTCCACGGTGGCCGCCATCGCACACAAGCTCATCAGACTCCTCTCCGTAACCAACAAAGAAGCCACTTCAAAGGCGTCATACGCAACATGTGAGGGCAGCATCCTGTGTGGTGGTTACCGTCAGACGGAGGCCTCATTAAAGGCTGAAGGCATGCAGGCAAACAGATAGTCTCTCCTACACCAGTGGCAAGATTAAGGTGATGGATATGCTAACTACAACCCTCCTTCCTCCTCCACCGCTTCTCTTCTCTCCCTCCTGCTGCTGATCCACCCCTGCCCTCCAGGTACAAGTCTCCTGTTGTTTGCTTCATGGTAGCAGAGTGAGGTACAAACCCTTTGATTGGTTAAATTTCCACTCGAGCACAATAGGCAAGAATGCTTTTCTCCTAATGATAAATGATTGCAGAGGAGACAAGTCCCCCACTTACATGGGATTTATTTCCACAGGGGGATTCTGTTCTCCATTATTCAGCTCCCCACTGACACTGTCGCTCAGCATGTCCACTCTGATCAAAAGGTTCAAGGGTCTAGACTGACTACCTTTACTCACCTCTGTTAGAGTAAAAATAACCAACAACTCTGCGAAGATTTAAAGGCTAAATGAAAACAAAATCACATTGAAAGCTAAATACTTACCAGTTCCTAAGAAGAGCACCTCATAGTTGCCGTCTGCAGCAGTCACCTGGTCCACTGAGATGGCGGTGAACTCATAGTCCACGTTTGTCCGAACCACCAGGGGGCGCTTGTGTACTGGATACACTGCATTGTGCATGGCAGGGTGATTCCTCATGAAGTTAATTACTTCATCTGGATAGTCCTTTGTGGACTTCATGTTGGGGGTGAAGGTACCTCCAGGGCACTGGGAGGGAAACATTAACATTCTGAGCACATAAAAGTCTTGCAGTAAGATTTTGAGCTGCTTATGCTGATGCCTGAATCTCGTTCAGGTGGTTTCTGTTTGAGGTTGACTTCGGGGAGAAGCCCCTGTTTTGTCAGCTTTCTGTGCGATTCATGCACAGGGTCAAAGCGGGGTGAGGCTCACCGTGCCGGGTCGAGGGTAGGGGATCTTCCCAGTGTAGGCCACCCACTGGTAGTTGGGACCCTCTTTGTGGGCAAAAGGTCCATTGAAGACCATGCGGATGTCAGCCATCGAGTACACACACACCGCTGAGCCTTTAAACACAGATCTATAGGATAAATGTAAAAAAAAGGGGGGTAAATTTATCTGGGAGATACGACGGCAGAAACAGCGAACAGCGAGGACGTTTGGAGTGAGCATACCCAGAGACGGAGAAAACGCCATATATGACAGGATTTTTTATATCCTGACTTGGCTGAATGTAAACATCTCCTGTAAGACAGAAAAGGTGAAAGATGCATCATTTTCCCTGGAAAAACTGAAACATACACACACAAAAGACTCACATGGTACACACTAGTGTGTCTGAATAATGAGTTTTCCTATTCTTGTGAGGTCCCTGATAACCATAATTCCCTCTTAAAAACTACAGTCAGGGTTGATGTGAGAAGGTTTTGTGTTGATTATCAGGTTTTGTGTGAATTTGACTTCAGCTGGATCATAATAAGCAGCAATAAGACGGAGACTGAGTGACTCACACCGTCATTTCTTCTTTTAAAGTTTTTAGTTTGTAGTTTTTAGATTCATTTGGTATAATTTAGATTATTGAATTTTGTTTCTCAAGTCTTTTTAAGGTGCAGATTTTCTGGCTATGTGGAACATCTGTGTTTCAACAATTATATTTTTTATGGACAGCACATCGGCAGCCATGTGTTTTAAAATGTGCTTCATAAATAAAGTGGATTGGATTAGCTAAACCGTAGAAAAACTTACATCACTTCATGCAATTACAGTTATTTACAGTGCTACAATCTGGCAGGTCTCATGTTAGTAGATCACTCCTCATGTAGTTCTTTTTTCTAACTGTGGATGCTCAGTACACACAGACTTTATAATGAACATATACTGAGAAATATCTCTTCTCTCCCAGAGAACAGTGTCATATACCTTTAAGGCAGGCAGGGCGGTCATTAAATCACAAACACCTAGTTGTCCTGCAAGGCTCTAACACTGACACTCCAGATTTTAGATGATCCTTTGGTTGATAAGTCTTTCTCTGCTGTACCTGACCTCATTTCTAGTCCCAGAAAACATGTTCACTGCCTACACCTAGACAAGGGCCATCAGCATGAAACAGACCTAGTTGTGCAGGGAAATGACCAGGAGGAAAAGGGCGACTGGTGAGAGAGTCAAGAAGTGAGCGATGGAGAAAGAAAAGCTAAAAATACACAATTAGAGCTCGGAAAGTGTGGAACAAAAGGTGAACTGATCAAATGCTAAAAAAGAGTGAGATTTATGGGCTCATATAGACGAGAAATTAGCTGTCAGGTTGCTATGCAGATAGTATGATACATGGTTGGTGTGAGAGTCCTCTGATTCTAAACTGCTGGGTTAGGATCCTGTGTAGTCTTTCTCCAGGACCTGTCTAGAGTCTTGAGCTCATCCCAGGAGAGCCGGTACAGCTCAGAGAGAGCAGGCACATTGTCCCAGGTTCACACCCCAACATGCCATCTCCCTCAGCTGCCACAAAGCAGTGGGACGGGCATGGGTTAGCATGGCCTCAGCCCGATGGGCTGCCATGGATGTCACCCAACACATGACCCCCAACATGACGTCACATACAGCTGCTGTACAGCAGATATGAGACATTTGCACGCAGGACAACACAAGTGCAGACAGATCCATCTGAGGAGAGAAATGGATCCAGATCTCAGGGTGGGAAAAAGCTGATGATCTACAATAAAAGATATTGTGATGAGACAATGATGGGTTTGTTCTGGGGAACTCTCACGCCAGTAAGAACTAGGAGGGGATCCCGATTCCACAACTATCGTTCTATCGCTTTTATGGCAACGAAATCTTGGCTACCAAACATCCCAATTCCTCCAAAAAACATAATTTTCTGCTTCATCAGTCTTTGGGTATTAGATTAGTCCCTTTCTCCCTGTCTTATAGTCTATTTGGCATTGTTCTCTTTCTTTTTTCTATTGCCCTGATCATTAAACAAAATATTTTTATTTTGTATTCCTCATATAAAACTAAGTCCTTTCATTTGGTATTGTACATACATGTTTTTTCTGATTAAAATTTAGACAGAGCCGACACCACATATCCAACTAAAACTTTTCCAGGTCTCAGGCTTGCTTTGGCATGACTTTCTAGGAAAGACTACATCTAGTCTGGACATTTCAACAAAGCTCTCAGAAGTGACCTGTAGAGTCGTTCATTTAAACCTCTTACAAAACGGGGAGAAGATTTATGACTCCTCCAAATACGGCTCTGAATACACGTCTGGGCTTGAAACAATCTTTAGCTGCACAGAGTAAAGCATCTAGAGTAACTCTTTTAATGTTTACACAGTGCTGTATGTGCAACCCCTTTCCCCCTGAGATATTCATAACAAATCCAGTTTATTAGCAACAGGTGAGTTTTTTAGTTGTAAAGATGGGGAGGGGTTCACCACACCAACTTTGAGCACAGAGTTCAGAAGTAGTTCAAATTTCCCTAAAAACACAGGAATCATCCAGTTTGAGTGCAAAAGTCAGAAACTGTGATGGAAGACTGGTTCATTAGTTCATGATGCATTGGTAACTCAGCTGCACACCAAGGAAGGCATTGCTTATTTCACCAAAACCTAAGTCAAACTGCAGTTTACATGCATTACAAAAGGACAGCTCCATGGTAAAAGGGTAAATCTTTGATCACGGTTGCTGGATTGATCATTGCACAAGCAAAGTGTTACATCAGGACACGGTCATATCTTTTATTCCGGTGTTTGAAGCACACTCCCCTAACTGCAGTCTTAGTCCTGAACAATAGGTGTCGCCACTGAGAAAATGACACCACTACACAGCAGAAATAAAGCCCTAGAACAGGGGTCTCACACTGCAGGTCCTGCAAGCCACAGCCCTGCAGGTTTTAGGTGTTGCCCTGCTCCATGACACATTTAAATGGATCCAACAGCTTGTTGTCAAACTCAACACTAGCCATCCTCTGTCCTGGTCCTTGTGGCCTAGTGTCCTGCAGGTTTTAGAAGTTTTTCTTGACATCAAGCTCTGCACAAGTCTGAATCTGGTGTGTTACAGCAGGAAAAGCTCTAAAACCTGCTGGACACTGGCCCTAATGGACCAGGATTGAGGACCTCTGGTGAACTGCATCACATGTGGCACCATGACCGTGTGAATACAGATAAATATGTCCATAGCTAAGGCTTTTTAGTGTGATAATAAGCTTTAAGAACATGTGGCCAATGGGCCTACTCTGCACTGAACCCTTGAACTTTTTACTGAATCTATATTGCCTCCCTTTTCTTTTAAAGGTTAAATAAAGTGATGGTGTGGTGTGGTGCTTTAGGAAGATAACTTTTGACTGTGTGTTCATTCTTTCTCTTCAACATTTGTCCCTTTATAAAGCAATAAAAAATAAACATATATCAACTAGGGCTGCAACGATGAGTTGACATTGTCGACAATAGTTGTCAGTGAAAACAGTCGAGAACAAATTTAACCGTCGACTATTGTCGGCAAAAAAAAAAAACCTACAGAGTGAGACATTGTCTTCTTCCCTATCTCTGTTCAGAGTTGCATATGCGCAATAAAGTCCTCCCGAGGAGAAATATGGCAGTGGACCAGGGAACAAAACGGCACCATAGATTATGAACTCCACTAGAGCTGGTAGACACACTGGATTACCAGACTAGCTTTTTCTTAGCTGTACAGTCTCTACACTAAGCTAACCTATACTAGGTTATGCTAAGCTAAGCTGTAGCTTCATTACTCTGACATAGACAGTCGTGGATGATTTGCATCTGCTATTATATATCTGTCCTTTGGGATTTACTTTAGGGCCCGTCCCCACGGAGCTGAATTGCAGTAAAACCACAAAAGTATTTTAGCAATACGCCGTTTCATCCCCACGAAACCAGAGATTAGCTTCCATGAAACCGATCATGTCTGAAACCAGGTACCAAGGTGGATCAGTTCGAAACCTCTACCATCCGTGTTCCGTCAGGACAGCATAGCCGCACAACTGCAGGATATGACGTCAGTGTGGCGAACACGCGCCAAACACAACGACCAAAAACAACACAACAGAGTCCCAATCCACGCCTTCCTCAACTTTTTTTGATTTGTAGTCCTCGAAGAAGAAGCTCGACTTCTTCATCAGTCCAAATGTTTCTCTTTTGTCTCGCACTGAATCCTCAGCCATCTTCTCTCCTCGTCTTCCAATGTGAACTTCCTGCAACACGCAGTGAGCCTTTCTGTGTACACGCTACGTCTTGTTCTAGCTTTGGAGTGTTACTCTTTAATCCCCATAGCGCCCCCCACAGCATTGTAGTATGTACTACAGCTGTTTTGTAGGGATGGTGAGGCCTTTCTCCTAGTTTTCACCACCTGAACCGGATTTGGTGCCGGGTGGACATAGCCTTAGTTTCCTGTTGGCTACCATTTGATGTGAAATAGTCTATCCAGTTTTTCAGTAGCATCAAACTCTTAACAAACAAACCAGTAAATATGAGGCCATCAACGTTAAAATCAATCAAACCACTTTGATTGGTGTGATTTGCAGCCCCCCCACCCCGTCCTTTTTCATTCACCAGCCTGTTCCACTACATATTTACAGCTTCTTCAAGCAATATCCTAAAATTCATTCTTAGTGCCAAATGCTGACAACTAAATCACCCCGCTCTGGTGTTTCAATGTCACCACTGACCTAACCAGCACAGACAGAACCGTCCCCTGTAAAAACCAAAGCCAGCCTATTCCCAGTCATTTAAATGGGCTGCACATAAAACAGAGAACATATATCTGAAGTCTGAACCACTTTCCTTCTTGTTCAAAATGCATATCCTAACAAAGTGGTGCTTTTAGGGGTGCAGGCAGGTGCAGAAAAAGTAAGGAGTCACTGTGTCACTGAGACAAAAAATCTATCATGGAAAGACACTTTTCATTCTTGAGATTAGACAAGAGCAACAGGAGCCTCATGCATCAGCCCTCTATCACATTTTGGCTCTATTTTAAACTGGTGGAGACAGACGAGGAAAGAACTCTGCCTCAGAGATCTGATCCTTCCACCATCAGGCCGCCTCCTTACACACTCACACACAGAGGAAAGGAAACAGACTTTTTGTTTAAGGCATCTTGAAAGACAAAGACATCTGCAGTGCTGGGATCATGACTGTCCTTCACATTACCATACAGTAGGGTGCACGAGCCATATGATAGGAGGGATTGAGCTTCGTGTGTGTGTGTTTATTCATTGCAGGTGCTGCAGTCATTTGTTCTCTGCATTATATTTAAGATGAGATCATGCATGAAAGAAAAATGAAAATAAAAATGTCTGAAATAAATCCAGACCTTCCCCTTTTCTGTGATTATGACTCACTGCAAAAGAAAAAAAAAAGACTTAGCTTAGTGGTGATGCACCACCCACAGACAAAGCATCAGACCTCTTAGCAGCTTTTTGGATTGACAAGCATGTCTATAAAACACCACCCTGCCCCCAACAAGTAACCTCCACCTTGCCACATCAATTGAGAACACTGCAAGCAATCACAGCTGGGTTTTAGTCTGCAGATGTGAAGTTCTACTTACGGAGCTCGTCAAAGTGCGTCTCCATGCCGTCGGCCCCGGGCACCGAGCAGATGAGCCTGGCCTTCAGGAAGGTGCTCCACTTGTTCACCAGACAGCAGTGGCCTCCGTCATCGTTCTGTTTTTGAGAGAAAATTTCTCCATCAGCTGCATCCTCCTTAATCCTCCCTTATGAAAAACACACATTTACACACGTGTGCAGAGTGCATGCAGATTTGCAAAGCTAGGAAGCTAAAGAAGGGGTGGGGATGTGGCTGATAAACAACCTAACATCCATCTGTGATGGAGAAAAGCCAGAATCCATCCCAGTACAGGACCAGCTTGTTCTTCTCCTTAACCAGCATCTTCATTTCTGGTGGTCTTCACATTCTTCGTGCAGTCCCGTTCGGGGAGTCGAAATGTTTTCGGGGTAATTACACTGAGTATATTTTTGGTGGTAAAGAACGACTATAAGAGCATCCAGATGTGCGGTGAAGTAGGAATGACAGGACCGCGTCTCTGGAGGACCACGCCGGACTCCGCTGGGAGGGGGATGAGTGTTTGTGTGCCGGGTCACCGCCTGACCCCCTCAAATAAATACAACTGAGAACAGCTGAGACGACAAGCACACGTACGCCACATTTCTCACTCATGGCCATTCTTGTATCAACGAGCACGCAAACCTGCAGGGAGAACACACACGCGTGATGAACAAAGCCCATCAGCCCAGAAAGATGGCCCACCAGCTTTCTGGAGACATTTATTATGATTTATTTTCTGGCTCAGTTTACTTTAGAATTCTGAGGTGCACAGGCGTCTGTGTAGGAAGTCTAATTTCACTAAGAGGGATGTTTTTGGACAAAGGTAGTTGCTTTCTAGCCACAATGTACACCAAAAGCTTCTAGTAACGTCAGACAAGGAGACAGGGCCGAGAGATCACAGGGTCAGAGGTCAGAGAGAAGCCTGACAAACAGAGAGACGCATTGTGGACCGGAAGGTTAAAGACACATGTGGATTCTAGCATGTTAGCGTCAGCTACAAGTCCCGGGCCCATTGTAAGTGACTTGCCTCGTATAGATGCAGGCTTTCCCTTCATTAAACAAAGCAAAAACACTCGTCACTGTGTACACACCAGGCAGATGCGTCCAATACGGGACTGGGTCACAGGACTTTGGCCCATCTCTGAGGACTTCTCCCGGAAGAAGAAATACAGCTTGTCATCATTTCTCTCTGAGCTGTCGGGGATGAGGTGCACATGGACGAACGTGGGGTCTGTGAAGAGAAGAGATGTTTAGATGGGGGAGCATGATCTTTTCTAAGCCTCAGCCTTTCCTGTTTCTCTCCTGCTGGTTGATTCTAACACATAAAAGCACCAGAATAGATTTCAGCCATGTTACATAGTTTTATTCCTTTTGTTTATTTGTTTTGGTGTGTGTGTGTGTGTGTGTTTTGACAATTGATGCAAAGGAGTTGCATATTAATGATAAAATTCAGAGGCATCGGAGCGTACCGTTCAGCCATCTGGAGTTGTACTGATCGGTTCGCATGGCAGTCTTTGTCCCTAAAGTTCGGAAAATGGCCGAGTCTGTTCCCATGAAGTCAACATAGACCCCAGCATACAGTTCACCATCTGAGAAGGAAAGAAAACAGTCCAGTTAAATTCTTTCACTCTGACATAACTCATCCACCACCTCTGGCACTAAAAACAGGCTTTTGTGTCAAAAAGTATGTTTAGAACCACCTAAGGGTTCTTTCCTTCACAGTACAGCGACTTAGAAAAAAAAAATCACATTTGTCTTCATTCAAGGAAACAAAACATGAATACTTCATAAAAATGGAACTAACTGCATTTTAAATGACTTAATTTGTAAAATATGTTGCGACGTCAACACTAATATTAAAACTTCTACACTGTAGACTTTAAAGCTTAAACACAATTTCAACTACGTCTCATTAAAGATGTTTAGATATGTTTAATTTTCTCTGTGTTATTATGTCTTCTTGGGTCCAGGGGACATCTGGGACATCTTATCTCTGGAAATAACCTGTTTTTACATGAACAGCAGAGTCAGAGCATTTCATACTGACTTAGTGAGCTTTATAAACTCAGCTGACCTCCTCTTGATGTGTGTATACATATTACATGTAGAAATTTCTGTTTTATAACTACATTCTTGCCTATAGAGTATACTGATGGATCATGTTGACAAAGTGTAAATTTGAAGAAATATAAATAAGAAAACAAGTCATACAGATGGTCCTTTTCCCAATCAGATCATACTGTCTCAATATTACTGCTACATGCATGTGACAATTAGATGTCAAAAGCCACATTTCCATTTATTATGAAAGCAAATCCAAAGGAAAGTCTTGGAAAGTTGGATGAAAAAAAGGGGAATTCTACCTGTTTCCACGATGCAGTGGATAAACGAGGCTGTGTGAACGTACTGGGAGAGGCTGTCCTAAACATTACCAATGTCTTTAAAAACAGGTGCGGATTAGTTTAATTATCAGAAAAGGCTAATTAATTTACTGAAACAGCTGGACACTGATAACTGTTAATCACCCAGGGGTTTATACTGCACTGAGCTTTTCCCATAAATTCGATGGTACTGAATTAGAGGAGACAATAGTTGGCCGGCCTCATCATTTAAGTTCAAAAAGATATAATGCTGATTAACACAGATCAACATGTAGTGCCACCCTCTTTACAACATTCAGGCTAAATAAATCAGTATTTACAGCACTTCTTTTCAACTGCCTTACCTACATTACCCTAATCAGTTCAAAGAAATTCATGTGAATATCAAAAGTGGCATAAACTCCATCCAACCCAACAACACCTCTTATTTTTAAATCCTTAAAAAAAAAAAAAACACACATCTAGACTGCACTGGTTCAGAACAATCAGTGCTCCAGCAAGCCTCCTATTAAAAAGTCTTTAAGGAATTACAGAACACTTAAAAAGTTCATGCACTTCATAAAGATATAAAATATGAACACATCCATGTGTGCAGCCTGAAAAAAATAAATAAAAGCCTTGTTAAGCCACAGGAAGACAAGGTGTTAGCCTTCCAGCTGCTGTATGGGGCCCACTAGACAGCAGGTGTGAGTCTCCGAGCATGGAGACAGCAGGGACAAGAAACACTTCTTTACCACCATTACACTCAATGTCACGGTCCCCGGCAGAGCTACGGGAGATTGATGACACATCATTAAAATGTCCACGGATGATTGGATGTCTAATGTGGTGAGAAGCTGAGCAGTCTGTGGTCAAAGCTAAATCTTTTGTTGTTGTACAGGATTCTTAATCCTTATCATTACTAACAACAGTGTCCTTTGGATAATGCTAACTGATGGAAGTGGGAGGTAAATCCATCTTGGATGACAGTCCTGATTCCACACTGGTCAGCTGGCACAGCGCTAATGTGGGAAAGCGGTGCCATTGATTTACACCCGCTGTCCCACCCCGCTGAGAGAAGATCGCCTTTCACTAGTGGCAACTGTGTGGCCTGATCCTGACTAAGAGACCTTGGTCCAAAGGACAGAGGACACCGACTTTATGAGCGCTATGGCAGATGATGAGATGCAGCATCCAGACTGAACAGCAGTACACATTTACAGCAACTTAAGGGCCGGCTCATGAATAAAGAAACAGCTTTATAAACTGTTGTGTATAATCCGCTGTACAATCAAGCTCAGGTAAAACAGCTTTAGCTCCCAGAAATTTGAACTCTTGTCAGTATTTTCAACCCACCAACTCCCCAGTGCAGGATTCCCATTTTAATAGGTACATATTATTGACCCATTACCAACATAATAAAGACAAACTCCTTTGGATTTAGGATGAGCAGGCTCATCTGGAGCTCACTGCAGGGAATCAATCCATTCTCACTTCCAACTCGTCCACGGTGGCCCGTTTTTATTCAACATCTGGAGTTATCGTTGACTTGCTGGGTGGTTTTCTGCTAGTGACGTATTTTTCAAGTTTCCAGTTATTTGTCACATGCACATACAAGCTCACAGTGAAATTTAGTTGAAATGAGGTTGTACCATGGTACGCTCTGCTGACCTCAGCACCCTCTACAGGGCCCTCTGGTCCTGACCAGTCCTGATCCCGTACCACTGGGTGGTGTTACTAGAACTCGCTCCACCACTCCAGTGTAGAACATCCTCATGATCCTCAGAGAGACTCTGAACTTCCTCAGGTGTCGCTGCCTCGCCTTCTTCACCTGGCTGTCTATGTGCAGAGTCCAGGATAGATCCTCGCTGATGTGCACACCCAGGTACTGGAACCTGGACCCCCTCTCCTCCAGAAACCCATTAATCCTCAGAGGGGTGTAGTTCCTCTGCTGTCTCCTGTCAGTCAACAATCTTCTCCTTAGTTGTGTCTACATTTAGTAGGAGGGTGTTAGCATGGCACCACTCTGCCAGTTGCTCCACCCCCCCTGTATCCGCCCTCTCATAATTGTTGTTGATGCAACCAGCTGCCACATTGTTGTCCACGAACCTCAGTATGGTGCTGGAGCTGTCCATGGCTGCACAGTCATGAGTGTACAGGGAGAAGAGCAGAGGGCTGAGGACGCAGCCCTATGGAGAGCGCCAGTGTTGAGGGTTCTGTTTGACAGGACGACCATTATCCAGGCACACAAGGTGGAGTTCAGCTCCAGACTGAGCAGCTTGGGGTGGAGCGTGGTGGAGCTATAATGCTAAAAGCTGAACTAGAGTCAGTGTAAACAGCATCCTTACAGAGTCCCCTGTGCTCTTGACAAGGTGGCTGAGGGTGGTGTGCAGTACCTGGAAGATGGCCTCGTCCATGGATTTGTTTGGATGATAAGCAAACTGAAGAGACTCAGGGAGGCACTGATATGCCCCCTGACCAGTCAGCGTTCTTCAGCACAGGGATGGTGATGGCTTTTTTTTTTTTACCCATCCTGTCCAGCATCTTAGCGAGTCGATTGATAGTCTGGTTGTTGTGTGTGCTGAAAAAAATTTGCTCTGCCATGGGGAGGTTTAAGGATATAAAGCTCCTCTTGATAATCTGATTCATTTATTTACTGTTATTTACTTACTTTGAATTATGGAACCTGTGCAATCTTGCTGGACCTGACCAGAGGGGACAGAAAAAGAAGACAGCAAAAGGAAGGCAACGGCCCTGCAATCCACCTAACCTAACCTTCCTGCAGCTGTTCTCCTCAGTGTTCTCCTCACATCATGCTCTGTCAGGGTGAGTGCTTGTACTGCTCCGACAGAAGGAGTTCTGACAGCTGCAGCAGTTAGCATGCAAACACCAGCAGAGCTAGAACCAGCCTCATACCATGCTTAAAAACTATTCAGGTTCTCAGCCAGACCAGCGTCTGCAGCCACCAGAGCAGGGCTGTCCTCCTGTAGTCCGTTATACTTTGCAACCTCTGCCACAGACTCCTGGACCCGTGATGGTGGAAAAACTGACTCCACTCTGTCTCTGTACCTCTGCTTAGCATCCTTCGCCGTGCGTCGCAGTCTGTATGAGGTCACTTTGTAGTCCTCCATCTTGCTGGGTGAGAAGTCCAGAGTTGTAGGCGGCAGCATGTTCCCTCAGTGCTTTGCAGAGAGATTTTTCAACTTCTGGAAAAACCCGACAGTCGTCATGGGAATGACATCATCTACCAGCTTAGCAATGAGGTCTGTTGTCACCTCCGTAAAGTCGCTGACATCCCACGAGCTGGACTAGAACATGTCCCAGTCAATGTCCGACAGGGTGTCCTGCAGCGTAGCCTCCGACTGGTCGTTCCAGTGCCTCACCTGCCTCGTGGAGACCTCCTCCTGCGCCATCCTTTCTTTGTACTTTGGCACAAGGAAAATGGCTTGTGGTCCGATTTTCAAAAGAGGCAAAGACACCGCTTTGTGGCCCAAGATGTTATTCCCTCTGGTGGCACACGTGATGTGCTGATCGCCTGGACACATCACTTTGAAAACCACTGGAGTACAATGAAGTAAGATCAGCCACAACCATAATGTCTTCCTGAACCTAGTTCTGTTTGTAAACTTAATGAGACAACAAAAGTTAACAAAACATCTGTTTTGCAGATATTCAGCTCTTTTAAAGGTTCAAGGAGTAGTTTCCATCTTGTGGTCCAAATGGCTCACAGCACTCTCGCTAAAGGGCTCAAGTCCATAAGACTTCCTAGAAAAAGCAGCCAACATGCCTCTGCACAATGAAGAGGAAGGGCCAAGGAGGGGAACTGGGATTCAGCCTCAGATCAGAATCAGCTTTATTCGCCAAGTTTGAACACATGCAAGGAAATTTTTGCTGTCAATCTAGTGGAAATATTAGGATAAATAAAAAGTAATAAACTAAGTAAAAGAATAAAATAAGTAGCAGGTAATAGATAAAACAGACTCTTGTATAGTAGTGTCTACTATATACAGAGCAATAAGTACAATAAGTACTGGTGCAACCAGTTAGGACAGGGATGTCAAACTCAAATACACAGCGGGCCAAAACGACGAAACTGGAACAAGCTGAGGGTCGTATTGGTTCCATGTTTATTAAAATATTAAAACCTTTTTTAAAATGATCTTATTGTACACAACCTGGAACTAACAGAGCCTGTTAGTTACTGTAAAACAACATTAATCATTAAATAAATAAATGAAAAAAAAAAAAAAATATATATATATATATATATATATATATGTGTGTGTGTGTGTGTGTTTGTGTGTTATAGTTCAAAGTGAAAGTTATGGAATCTAATACGGCTGCCAGCCTGAACCACATCATGAACTTAGATGAGTAATTTTACTGCCACCATAAAGTTGGTTCATATTCAATGTTTTTCTCACTTACCATTTTCCTTAAAAACTTTTAAAAGTCTGGAGCCTAAAGGGTAAATAACTCTTCTACCGCTCCTTTGTTTCCGGTCCAGATGCTTGGTTTCAAAGTGTGTCCACACAGACACGCAGCTTTACATCTGAAACATTTCCTCTGTTTTCAAAGTCCACTTTTCCTTTAGCCATTTTTTGGGGAGAGGGGTTGTTGACAAAGGTGAGCAACTCCATCAGGCTGCTAGAAAACAAGCAAGGTATGCGACTGACGCACCAACGCACTGGCAGTGCATTGTGGGACTTGTTGTATTATAGTGGTGCATGCACTCTATCAGCAGGCCGGCTCTAATAGTGATTAGATATGATCCTGATGTGGACCGCAGGCCTTGAGTTTGACACATGTGAGTTAGCAAATTTTCTGTTCAATAGATCTGCTAAGTAGAAGTCATGTAATTGAATTTAAATACTAAAATCAATCTCTAAGTCTTCAAATAGCTCCTGCACTTATGGTTTAGGTGCAGCCAGTGTGTTAAGATGTCAGATTTAGATCAAGAGTCAGTATGTGATGAGCGTCACAGGGTGAAGATAAATAAATGCAGCCTTTTAAAAAAAAATATGCCAGAAATAAAAACTGCCAGAGGAGAAGAGCATATAAAGAAAAACATGGATGTGGGATGGACTGTGCCATGTCTACACTCACATGACCAAACTGTACAATACTCACTGATCAAAGCCGACACGCTGTTGAGCTTCGGGTCATAGGAGCACTTTCCCTTCCCAGATTCCACTTTGCCTGGTTCCAAATGGAATATATCTTCCTGAAATGGAAAAGTCATATGGAGATGGCGATGAAGTCAGCACTCTTCATCATGTCACTGTGATTCCCTTGTGCAGGGAAAATGAGGCAGCACATGCACTGTCTCTAACTCCTGTGGGACCTACGGGGCCTGAGGGGGATGAAGTATTAGAATAATGAGCGCATGTTCATACAGAAAAATGCATGCAGGGAAAGTAGGGGATTTCTAATCCATCTCCATGCCACTCTACTTCAGGAAACAATGTGTCATTGGCTGCGTCTCTGAATAATAAGCTGTGGGCCAAATTTTTCTCAGCTTCTTGGTGCCAGTGGGTGTGCAGGCTTACTGCTGACACCTGTAATCCAGCAAAGCAAAAACAAGCCAAGGATGGAGGCTGGATGACTGATGCTCTCTGCTCATGGCATCCTCGCTTACAAGCATTGGCAGGAATTTGCGTATGAGTTGGGAAAATGAAACAGTGGCATGCGATGACATGTCCTGTGGTCCTGCCTCAAAAACCAGAGCATGTCCAATCCTTGTTTTTCATTCCCAGGGGAGACAGAGATGGAGACATCTCTGTCACTGTCCATCAGCACTAAAGCAAGAGAGACTATGGCACTCTGCCACACTCACTTCACTGGATCACACACACACAGTCCTTCCCTACTCATCTTTGATTAAAATCACCCCTTGTTTAAATAAGAAGGTGCTGACAGTTGACTCAAAGCCATGCTAGACAGCAACACATTTTATGTGTACTGGAGGGAAACTGTCCTCTAAATGTGCTGTTATGACCCTGCCAGAAAATATGGCCCCTTCAGAAAAGTTGAATTTTGCAGGGAGAAAAATGACATAAAAAAAGTCCTAACATCCTTCCAAAGTTGCTTTCTGGGTTTCAGAGTGCTCAAACAGTGAAGACATGTTCAAATATGTGGCTCTTTTATTTCCTTTCCTACATAGCTAGTTGGCTACAGATGGCTGATGTTTGCTCTGGGCTAACAGAACCTGCTGTGGGTGTGGGTCTGATGCTGACTAGTCCTGCCTCTGTGGGAGAGTCTGTACCACATTCCTGAAGGGGGGGGGGGGGGGGGGGGGGGGTGGGGGGGGGGGTCTGTGCGATGACGGACTGACGGGTGGGACAAGCTGCATTGACTCTGATAAGCAAGATGAATGATTATATTATCATGGTGCAGCTAAATATATGCTAAATGAAAATTAATATGTCATGCATTTCTAATTTAATGATCTTTTTTAAGCAGCCTGTAATGGCCTTTCCACAGGATTACCCAGCTTTCATGCAAAACATGGCATTTAGCACAGATACAAAGCACCAAAAGACAATGGGGAATAAGACAGGGTGCTCAGACCACGAGGATTACACAAAGAAAATAAGAATGAAACATGGGAAAAAAATTTTAAAAGTATTGTATGAAGGAAACGTGTTTCAGTTTATGTCAGATTGTGCACAGACTGAAAAGGATGCATGCCAAATGTTACAGAGATAAACGAATGATGCTCTAATTAAAGATGGAGTTGACACAATGTGCTCAGACATAAAGAACGAGAGCATGCTGCTGGTGACCACGAGCCCAGCCAGAATGCAGGGCTGCGGTGCAGACAGGGTCCACATCGCACCTTCAATCCAAGTGTCTCGTGCACCGCACTGGGTTCAGCCGCGCGGCTAGCCCTTCCTCTGGCCATCTGAAGATACATGGACGTCTAAAACGGGAAACAGCAATACAGTCTGGATGTTATGCTACTGATGAAGGAACAAGACCCTTCCTGACCCTGGTCTGATCCCCACACATGGTCAAAAACTCCTGAAGTACATGAGGAAAAAGTAAAGTAAATGAGGAAAGTTTGTCTGTTTGTTAGTTTGAACCTTTGTTAAACAGACAAAAATCCAAATAAATGATTTGTTGTGTCTATACAGATTAATGTAATTGCATTTAGAAAGTATGACCAAAATTAAAATCTAATACCAGCAACAAATCACTCTTCCTTTTGAAGGGGTAGTGCACCCTAAAGTGTGTGTTTTGAGCTATAAACCACCTATACTATACCTTGCAGGCATTAAAACCACGCCCACCAACACATGTACGGATGCTAAACTGTTATCTGCTGCAGGTTCAGTAGTTTCAGACTTCCGGACTTTTACAGAGCTTTCGAGAAAATATCGCTGTATTGGGACGGATTCGTACATTTGGTGGGGGGGGGGGGGGGGGGGGGGGGGGGGGTGTTGTTTCATATATAAAGAAACAGATGTTTTATTTTCCCACAAGCAGCTGGGAAGAAGACTCAGGATATCAGAGCAGGTGTCGTCTGTTTTTCTGTGATGAAGTTGTGATTGGAGAATTAAGCTCTGTTTCTACAGTTAATAAATAATTTTTTTTCTTGTGTTAATGTTAAAAAAATCAATTTTGTATTAAGAAATATTTGTTGGAGCTTACTGATGATTCTGTGACACAAAGTAGTGAACCATGACCCATCTTTTCTTAAAAAGACTAAGCCTTTGGTGAATGCTCCTTTTATACCAAATCTTGGCACCCTCACCCAACACAGATGAATCTGCTGATTATTTAATCTTCCAGAACACTTTTACTTCTATATTCCTCAAATTTCTGTCTTTTTTAACCTATCACCCAGTTTCTTTTGAGTTTCTTTTGCTGGCATAAAATTTTTGAATTTGTTTATATTTTCTAAATGCAAATATTTAGGTCAGTGAAAATGCCGAAAAGTATTTATTCAAACTCATGCTTGATAAAGTTTAACAATTGCATTTGTAACAATTTACCTAAATTTTCTAAAACTGGGATTTGAATATAGATGTGTGTGTATGGAATATTACGCTGGGAACGTGTGCCGCTTTATTTGACCAGATGGTGGAAAAGGCAATAATAGTCCTCCAACCTGCTGTTAAGTCAATAACGGCTGTCACAGTGTGTTGCTTTACTGAACGCAGCCCTAAAATCTGCTGCCAAAGCGAAACATTTTACTGGTAAAGTTTACAAAAAGCACTAATGTATCCTGCTGTAATTAAATAAAAGTGACCAGCTGTGTGTTTATGTATCAGTGTGCAGCTTCACATTTCGTGTTTTTTGACTCGTAGTTCAACCCCCAGCCTTCCTGGCAGAGGTGTTATCGGTGGTACAGCTTGGACCTGCCTGTTCAGTGTTGCAGAGAAAACAGCCTTCTCACTAATGGACTAGAACTGGAACATTCCTCTTGCACCCCATAATGGGAGCTCCCTCTTCCAATTAGCTAACGTCTGACATGGTAGAGTCTGGCGGGTGGCCTGGATGTATGCATGAAGGGGAGGATGGATAGGCGAGTGAAAGCTGGATGGAAGCCCTTCTTTAGAGGAACAGTATGCAACAAGGGGCTTGTACAAGCAGTGCTTGACTTTGCAGTCGTTCTATCATCTCAAGGGAGAGTGACAAAGGAATATTAACTTCTTATTTATTGCTTTTTATAAAAGCCCCCTGATTGTAATTAGGGAACAAGTGTTGTATTTAAAGAAGAGCAACATGTTAAAGGAGAGTGTGGCAAGGTAGTTTTGCCTGGCTTGGTTTAGAGGTGCCATTAAAAGTTGAGACTAAACAGAGTAGCATTAGAGGCTCACTGGGGACAACAGCTGTATGGTGGTGTGGCTGCTTTGCCACATGAGGACACATGGTACCACAAGCAGGTTTAATGATGGAGGAAAGCCACCATCATAAAGGGAGGCTAATGTAAAGATGGAGGGTAAGAAAAAAGGAAAGGCAAGCTTTGCCGTTAATGGTGCAGGTGGGAACAGTTTGCTGTTGAGATCACCTACTTGGCCTTTACATTCTTCAGGCTGTATTTTCTAACCTGAGGTCTGCGTCCGCGGTTGACAAAGGTGCAGACTGGATTGTAAGCTCCAGTTCCACAGACATACAGTTGGGTTCTGTTCCACGGCTCGATCAGACGGATGAAGTTTGCACACTCCTCCTGGAAGCACAAAGACTGAAGTCAATAAAAATGCAGTTTACGTCCAAATAAAAAGAAATGTGTTGCCTTATTTTACTGGAGCCCCTCTGGCAGATTTAAAGAATATGGAGTGACTCTAATTTAAAAATAGCGTGCTGCTTTAGCAAAATATCAGCCAGTCAGACCAGGAGGATGGTGAGGCTGACTAGGTTCCCCTGCTCCTGTCTACTCCTGTCTCCTTGGCTAGACAGGAGGGAACCAGTGTTTTATGGAGCCAAATCCAAAACCTACAGGTGACTGCTATTTGAACAGGTTGTCCACGTTAAAACCAAAGGGAACAATGGAGGGAATTGTGCCGTTTTAATTGTGCCCATCAAGTCGATGGAAATCACCGCAGCTGAACGACCCTGCTGAGGTTATAAACGTTGTCTTCACGCATACTTACATTGGCATCTTTCCCACTCACAAGGCATTCCATCCTTCTCCGTTCGGACACCGGCCAGTGGATCTGGAAAAAAAAAAGGGGGGGGGGCAGAAAACTTTTTATTACTATGATCCAACCTGCTATACATCAGTGGCAAACGTTGGGTTTTGGGGGTTAACCTGTGAAAGAAATATCCACCCAGACAAATATTAGTCCTTTTGGGATTGTCATAGTTCCAGTGTTTTAATGAGCCGACACCAGGAACTACACGTCAACTGACAAAGACAAAGGTTGTTGCCGGGGCAGCAGAACAGAACGCTTCGCTCCGGGGGTGCTGAGCTAAAGACTTCTGCTTTACCCCAGTGTAACAGAGTCAAAGCGAAGAGAGGAATCTTACAATGTGGGGGCTCCTGTTGATGTCATGGAGGTCCAGGGACAGGATGTGGTCCTTGCTGCCAACATACATGCGATCGTGGTCCTCGTCCATGCGAAGGATGCGGTAGTCAGATGTGTTGAGCAGGTAGGCGAAGTGATGAGCGGTACCGGTAGATCTCAGCTCTGCGTGGAGACAGAAACGAATCCGATAATGACAGCTGCACTTTTCACACACACATACACACACATAACCAACTGGCATATTCTTCATGCCACTCCTGCATCTCTGCCTGGATTTATCTAATGGTTTTCCACCAACACTGCTGCAACTTAACACCACACTTCAAAGACAAGTGCTACTGAGTCTCTGCCACACTGTGTTGATGGCCTAATACCTCCTCAGTGGATGAAAAGGAGCCAGAGGGTCTCTCTTCGCTGTGACTTTCAGTGGGAGGTCAGGAAACAAGGACACGGTAGTTTAAGTCATATGAAGCTTATTCACACAGTTTTGATGGGTTTAAACTCTTCTATTCCCTGCTTAGACACCAGATTCTAAAAGGTCAGAGGAGTTTTGTGCCTTTGGTAACACAATGCTGCTGACATGTCTTCACATGCTAAGAGTAATCCAGTCTCTTGTCAGCTCCATGTTGGAGTGTTTGTTTGATATGTTCTCAGTTCAGCGACTATGTGCAGGGGCAGAGTGGAGAGGCCACAGCTCCCACAGCAAAGGTCACATGCCCCACCATAGACAAACACACTCCTTCGCAATCTATAAGGGAGAAGCATTAACGGGAGGCATTCAAGTACTGTTGGACAAACAGAGCATTAACTCAGAAGAGCAGGAAAGTCCCGTTTTTCTCTCAACTAGGACGGAACCACACTTTGAGGTTACTCAGAGTTCTTTTGTGCTGATTATGCAGCCAAAATGTGGTGCAAAGAAACCAGAGAATAAACTGTCAAATACTGTTAGCCTTGTTTGACTGTTGCATGTGCATCCGAACAGAGGGCTGCTAGTGTATAATTAAAGCAGGAAATGTAGTCAGTGTGGGGCCTGAAGCACGCCACTCCGGAGTTGGGCTCATAGGAGTTATTTCCAGATTCTAAAATGTTACAGGGCAGAATTTCTGGCTTCCTGTGAGACTGTTAGGTGTTTCTGAAGAAGAGGTCTGGACATTCAGGCATGCCAAGCCATCAACATTTCCGACATTGGGCCTTAAAATAAACACCTTCTCCAGCGCTTTTTAAACAGACTCCCTATGGAATCTGATATCTTTCCAGCCAGATTTCTAAATTTAACACGGGGTTACATCAATAAGCAGAGATTAATAGCATTAGATTTTCTATATTTGTATAGGTTGATTTAATAATTGTGTCTGCTGAGGGGATGTTTACAGGCCAGCAGAGTGATTGGCAGCTGTCACAGTTCTGCAACATGTGGTTGGATCCTGTGATTATTTGTGTTGGGAGTCTCAGGTTGAATGATGAGCCCCTGTGTGTCTGTGTGCACAAATAAGAACGAATTGTACATGCACAAGCTTCCCGAGGCCCTGTGGAAGCCCTTCCTGAAGCAGGTTGTCAGCGACTCCTCAGTGTTTGTTGTCAGAGGGAAGCTGGATGGGGCCATCTGTCAGCTGAGGAGGCGATGGGAACACACCATATAGAGAGCCACGCATTAAGAAACAAACGTGTAATTTAATCTCAAAGTCATCTGATAACCAGACATTTTGGTCTAAGTGCACTCTGCATTACGTCTGAATCCTGTCACTGCTAAAACATGAATAATGGAATTTCCTCACAGCTCATCCTCCTCGAATTAGTCAGTCATGCTATTTCTAATACCGTGAGAATTAAGCTGTCCAACCCTCTCCATGAAGGCGGTCCAAACAGAGTGAAGTCATTTTAACTATTACACGTCATTCCCTATTCTCTCAGTCTTTTCTCAGCTCAACCCCAAAGTCAACCTTCGCCTCAGGCGGGGCCACTGGGTATTGTGCTTGTTTGAAATGTTGACTAAAGATGTATAATGCCAGCAGACTGAGCTCAGCTGTTGCTCTGTTCTGGAGGTCAGCCCGCCCAGCTCGTCTCCAGGCTGAAGCCGATGCCAGGCAAACGCATGGCTCGGTCCCAAATCACTCACTGCTAGTGGACCATCTTAGAGTATAGAGAAACTGTGGAAACGAACGGGCCAAAAGCGATCAAAACCATTGCGTTTTCTGTGTCAGAGTCGTCGTGTAAATGGGTCTGAGTCCCGACAGCTTGGAAAGATGAGAGGAAAGCATGTTGTTATTCCCAGACGCTGACATGCTGGCAGGTAAATCAAATTTGGAAATGGTCTCTGATCTTATCAGCCAGTCACATTTTATTAAGCTCAACATATTAGACTGCAGTGTTCCCCAGCCTCATCAGCTAACCTGCAGCAGCAGATTACATTTGTAGGACGGGCTCGGAGAGGCTGAGCTGCTCAGCCACATTACAGCACACAGACTTATCCTGCAGATTTAAAACCTGGAGGCAGAGTACCAGTGTGTCTATTAAAGCCAGATAAACTCTTAAAGTAGCCCATTACTGTGTGTAGGTTCACTCTGGGGGGTCTGCACACACACACAGCGGGGGCTTTGTTTCAGGAACACGTTGCTTCCTCCCCCTGGGGAATGGCAATGGCTCTATTAGAGGTGAAAGTGAGTCGTCGAGGGAACATGATCCCCACACTCACCGAGTCTCCAACTTTACTCATTCACCTTTTTTTATTCACTGAGGCTGTAAAAGTAACAAAACAGCAAAAGAAAACATCATTGTTTTGTTTTCTAATGAAATTTGTTGTGTTCATTTTGTGTAAAGTAATGCAGGTGAATCCATGCAGAGGAAGTTAAAGATGAAGACTGGTGACGCCGTCCTCAGTCTGCTGAACACACACAATCCTCTCCTCTCCCACCATCAGCCTCCTGCCTGCTCTCACAGCTCAACGCGCCGCTCGCAAGAAAGGTGTCCGCTGATGTTTGAGAGCAGAGAACTGGGCTACTGCTTCCAGGCCAGAGCTGTGCAGAGCTGCAGATAACACACCGGCCAAGAGACCGGCAGAGATGAAGCAGCTCCAGCTCTTGGAAATAATATTTACTGTATTTTCATATGATTTTGACTCCCTTGTTGAGGAAATGTTCTTCATTCAGTCACACTTCGCCAACATCACTAATATTTAAGGTTTGAGACTTTTTGCTTTTAGATCGTCAATCTTTTCATGGTCTTTGCAATTTGAGACGTCTTAATAAGTCTCTCTCCAACAAGTTTAACCTTTAAAAAGCTCCTAAACTTCTCACAAATAATCACAAGCCCAAGTCACAGAGAAGAGGCTGGAAGGAACTTTATATCATTTCTGGGCTTGAATGCATTTCTGCTAAATATGAACAGATTTGTTGCATCCTGTAGCAGCAAAGCTGGGCTAGCGCTGACAACCAGCAAAAAGAACACTGTGGTTTGTTTTATCTTATTTCATTAAATTGCATGCATTGCAATTATTTCTGAAACTATTATTATTTCAGAATTAAATTCCCAAGCTCCTCCTTCATTTAGAGACTAGACGGTTAAGTACAACAATAATTCATTTTCCATTTTCTACCAAAGCAAATCTTTAAAAAACTAATCTACCTTCTCAAACAGGATGTTACGGACGTCTCAGGGTTACTTCTAGAAGTCATTCTAAATGATCTCTGATCATTATTACCTGTGAAATTTGTAGGCCTGTATAGTGGAGTGTTAAAGGAAATAAATTCCCATTTTCTTGTTTTCATTCATTGGTCAACTTAAAAATGTGCAAAGCCCAAAGTCTTTACCCAAAGCCGTCAAATAGTTTAACACAGTACATACCCCGCACATAAGCTCACTACAAGATGCACACAAATAAATACACATTCTGCTGCAACATCAGTCTTTATGCCCCGAGTCAGCCTGTGGCTGTGCACTGCTGCCATGTGCTGCTCATGCAAGTTTCTTTATCGTTCTGGAGACTTAGAGTGGGGATAATAGTGTTTTTATTTACACATTTTTTTTTATTCTGCATCTTCTAAATGTGATTTAAAAACAGCAGTGGAAACCAAACCTTCGTCTTTCTATATGCAATCAGTTGCAGGCTGTCTGCATGCTGCCAGAGTTGCACCACAATGCAGTTGTAGAACTGGAGGGTGTTGGATGAATTCCCTCATACTGTTACAAGCATGTATTTTAGTACTCTTTTGACTTTAAATGAGGTATGGAAACATAGAGGAGACATGTTTCACTGTCAGAATGAGCCAGCCTCCCCTCCTCCGCCTCCTGAGAGAATACTTGGCTGCTGACGATGATCTCTGAGGCTGCAGGCCTGCATGTTATAGCATATCTCTCCATCTTAAATTAATAGCCAACGGACCGAGTTTACTTTGGAAATATGTTTGGACAGGAAGAGTTTACTGGCACAGAGTAAGAGCAGAGAAATAAGAAGGTGCACTGTGCTGCAGTCTTATACGAGAAGATTTCCCACCATGTCATTACACAAGGGAAAGAGGAGGCTGAATGTTATGGATCAGATTCTGCTGTTAATGCATCCTGCTCCTCAGTGTGTATCGGTTATAGAAGAATTTCCTCTAATTATGGACAGATTATTGCATCCAGCATGGCTGAACAGTACACAGCCCCTTCAACTCATACTGTAACTCTGAGCAAATTCTCAGGAATCATGGCATTAGTGGTTGGACTGTGAAACTTTTTAGACTTTTACAACATGCTACACCTTTATCTCACCAACTTCAAATCACAAAAAAAAAAATGGGGGGGTGGGGGGGGGGGGGGGGGTGCGTGTCCTCACATTTGTAGTCACTGAATCGATGATGTTCAAACCAGGCAAGCAACGGTAATCTCACAGGGGCATCTACTTTGTGACATTAAAGTGTATGAACAAGGAAGGCTGACAGGGAGAGAATCGGGGGGGATAAGCATCCTGGCATCTGACAGCCTGGTGTTCGCTTGTTACATGACACTGATATGGGTGTTCCACCCCGCTGCATATTTCTCTGGTATCAAATTGGGTAAATTAAAAGTGCAGGCAAGGTCGGTGCAGAGCATGCCCCTGCTTGAAGCCTGCAATGCTCCCTGTGGAGAAGAGAGGGGTAGGATGAGGTGGGGGAGGGCAGAAGTTTGGGGTCGGTTTCATTGATCCTCAGCAGGAAAGGAGCAGTGAACAATATGGATGAGCAGGAATTGAAGTCTTCTCAGCTCACAGCTGCCGCCTGCATCGGTCTGTCCTGCCCAGACCAAAGCAAAACAGGATCTTTTTATCTGAAGCAGCTTTAAATTAAAGGGTGTTTCTGCTAAATAAGGGTAGACTCAACGTTCTTAGGTCGTGTAATAAAGAGACAAAAATACCCTGTTAGCCTGTGGCACATCACAAACAAGCTGCTCTACCTGCGCAGCGGCCTGAGGCACTTTCCAACCTGTCAGAAAGAGGTGTGTTACTTCACACACACACACCAGAGTGGCAGGAGTGATAATTTGGGTGTTTAAGAGAAGGCGGAGAGGTGACATGCTCTCACACATCAAAGGCAGCACTTGTCAGGAACCCTCGCCAAATATTTGGAATGCTGTCAATGCAAAGAAGCAAAACTCCAGTTAAGAGAGACTTATTGCTTCTCTGTAGGCCTATAGTCTCACCTCACTGCAAGGGCACTGGTGCAGCAGCATAAAATAGCTTTAGAGATGGTTTTTGAGGCTGATGCACTTGGCAGTTGGGTCAACTTTTAATGAGGTGGAGTAATGAGTGGAGATGCCACCAGCGACAGTGCCACAGGTTTGAGACTCGTTAGGCGTGACACAATCCTCATTACTTTGTGTGAACCTCAGTCACTGAAATATTCATATCTGCTGCACATCAACCTGCACAAAGCTGCATTTATGCTCTTATATTTGTACCCGACACAATACTCTTCCCTGTCTGAAGAATTCTAGGCTGTTTCTGCAGGCGGCACTTTGGTCTCATTTAAATTTGCTTATGAAATTGCTAATCGGTACAAGCAAAGTTCATTTTATTTGAGCATCACTCCTTAGATCCAGCATAAATGTTTAAATTTTAATGGCAGTGTGGGATTTCACTGCTGGGTGACTGAAGATTTTGCACTTTCTTACCAAGTATCTTGACAAGGCCAAAAAAGCTCACAATTAGCAAACATCCTTCCCAGAAATGCTGAGAATAAGCGGCAAGGCAAGTTTCAAGTTTCAAGCAAACATCATGTAGGAGTGAGTGTGAGTGGTTGTTTGTCTCTCTGTGTGGCCCTGCGACGGACTGGCGACCTGTCCAGGTGTACCTGCGTTTCACCTGTTAATAGCTGGGACAGACTCCAGCTTCCCAGCAAACCCTTAATTGGACGAAGCGGTAAGAAAATGATTGAGTGGATAAATTAATCTTCTTTGACTGACCTAATGTAATTAGAAAATTTAATGCCAGCAACATACTCAAAAAGAGCTGAGAGGTAAACGAAGAAAGAATAGTTTACAGAATAAAGTAGTAACCGCTTTACAATCAGCATGTTAAATGATGACAGGTGAGGGTGCCATTATTGGATATAAAAGGAACATTCACCAAAGGTTTAGTCTTTCCAAGAAAAAATTACTTTGCGCCAAACTCTTTCCAGAAAGCAACTATGGCCATTTCCCAATGGAAAATGATCAAAAAAACTTGGGTCTTTCAACATTTATGGTACATAATATTCTGAAATAAATCTGGGAGTCTGGGGAAATCTCAGTGTGTAAACACCATGAAACCAATACTGGATGTGTGAGACCTTTGAGCCCAAAGGCAACACTGCATGAGAAACTGGCATGCCATCATGATCAATTCAGCCACCTGAGCTCAGGAGAAACCTGGAAAATCATTTTCAGTCCAGTCTGTTGATGCATTCAGACATGTAACCTGAAAAGAGGGAAGTTGCAGATCAACTTTGTGCAGAAACAGTGCTGAGTTCAATATCAGACGGACAGGAAGAAAGAAGATATGTTCTGTGATCAGATGAGTCTACATT
Source organism: Melanotaenia boesemani (assembly GCF_017639745.1). Lineage (NCBI taxonomy): Eukaryota > Metazoa > Chordata > Actinopteri > Atheriniformes > Melanotaeniidae > Melanotaenia > Melanotaenia boesemani. The sequence goes on from NC_055684.1 coordinate 39,342,827, forward strand.
TCATCTCAGTAAAAGAATTAAATGTGATTTTATCTTTCAAAGATCAAAATAACCATCTAGGCTGTTATCAGCAAAAGGTGGCAGAGCCAGCACCTATGATGGCATCAGGGGGAGTTGGTGCTCATGCCATGGGCGACCTGTAGGGGTGTTGAATTTGATCGGGATGCCGCTGTGGACAATTGTGCAACGATGCAGCAACAGAACATAATCAATTATAATAATGTAATGTATATATTCAGCTGTCTGCTATGTGTGGCGTGATGTGGCTCCTGCAACAGCTCGCAGATCTGAGGCTGAATTCATTTTGAAAACTTTACTTAGGAAAACTAAAAACTAAGCAAGCATACAGAAAATACATCAGTATCTCACTGGAAATACATTCATTGTCTCAGGAACTTGTGCAAGATTACACATAAAAATGTATAAAAACTGACAAGTTAGCTTAAGACTAACGGAAAATACCACTGGAAAGCTAGCAGTTAGCATGGACTAAGGGATTTAAGGAATTTCAACAACTTTGTCCATCAACAAATGTTTACTTCAACAATATTCTCTGTGTTCAGTAACAATTTGACTAGAATACCTACAGGCAAATGTTTTCAGGCCAAATTCTGTCTGAACTATGGAAAGACTCTTCACACAGGACTGCTCAGCCATCCACCCCACCACCATGGCTGGGAAGTCTGTGGATGATCCCACTGGTGGGTCTCATATCCAACAATGAGCCCCACTACAGAGAAGAGGTCCAGAGTCTCACAAAATGGTGTTCCAAGAACAATATGGTTCTTCACATCAACAAGACCAGGGAGGTCCTAGTAGATTCCAGGAGGTCCAGGAAGACTGAGCACGCTCCTCTCGGCAGGCAGTGGAGCGTGTGGACATCATGAAGTTCCTGGACGTCCACATTTCCTCTGACGTCTCCTGGACTGTGAACACTTCTGACCTGATGAAGAAGGCCCAACAACAGCTCTTCTTCCTCGGGAAGGTGAAGAGGAAGGGACTCTCTTCTCAGCTGACTACTTGTATTCATTGATGAAGAAAGAAGCAACATGCAGTGATAAAGAAAACTGAGGGTGCGATAGATAGTGATGAATCAAATCTAATCGAATCGTGAGACCAGTGAAGATGCACAGACCTACTGACCTGCAGGTCTCTGAAAGTACCACTGATGCATTAATCAATCAACCTTTATTTCTATACCCCAGGGTACCCAAAGTGCTGTACAGATAAAATGACAACAAATAAAACATCAAATCAGTAAGCATAGGCAACCATTAAGAACTCCTCATGGGAGGTCAGTGGTTACATCTGCACCACAGAGCCAGATCGTAATTTTCATGTTGCCTGTCACTTTAGTGACAGAGTGTGTGAACTATACTGGAAGGATGACTATTAAAACAACAGCCACTGATTGCTGAGCAGCTAAAATCTTGTTCTGGCCCCAAAAATAGACAAAATCCTCTGAAAAAAAATGCTAATGGTAACAGCTTCACCTCTCAAAAATTAAATTGTAATAATTAAATATTAATGACAAAAAAGGATTTGTTGATATTTTCTAAAAACAGTTGTTTAGTGAGAACTTGAATGGATGTTTGCTGATGTGTTTTCAGGTGAGTTTTTTGTAAGCCCATTTCAAATCAAATCAAACTTATAACATGCTTTTCAACACAGCAACACAAAGTTCTTTACATAATAAAACTAAAGTGTATAGCATATAATAGCAGTATAATTGTGTATAGCAATTTAAAAAAACACATCATAATAATCTCATTCACACACACATATAAGAAAAAAGAAAACAAAAGAATTAAGAAAAAGCACATTTACACTTCATTTATAAAACTTAAAAGACATGAATTTGCTGTGTTTACAGAGTAGGAATGGTACTAGCTCATATCCAAGCACCACTATCTGACAGTGGCTGTTATTTTCTCTCTTATCATTTAATCAAGCACAACTATCAGCGGGACAAGGAAACACCTGATATGGGGCAATTACTAAGCACACAGACATGCAGATGGAGATTAAGGAAAGCTCTCGTGCTTGTGGCCCAGCGTGCGGCCACTGGAGGCCTGGGCTACCACCTGCTCTCACGACTTCCGGGACCCACCGCGCCTTCCTTCACTCATTAAACAGCTTTTTTCAACACAACTTGTGCTCGTGTCAAACATTTACATGAGTTATTTGGGTTTGTGGAAGCTTTACGTTTCAAAGCCAGCTGAGTGACGGTGTTGCTACAGAATGATGTGTGAGCTTTAGCTTTGCTGCTAAATACGAAGAAACAATAACGATGTGAGAACGCAGCGGCTGCTCGCCTCGCCTTCGTCTCTGTGAGGTCAAAAAGCGCCATGCTCGGTCATAGCGTCACATCAGCTAGTAGGGGCCAAATATAAAGTCATAAAGATGTTACAGCTGGAAATGACAGCTGTAAAATTCAGTCTGTGTTTGTAGATCAAGTTTATCATCCTGCAAAAAAAAAAAAAAAAAAAAAAAAAAAAATGCCCAAAAAGGATTTGCATGGTTGTAAAAAAAAGTAATAAAAATAAAAGAAGTCCACTGCAAACATCCTGTCCACAGATGTGAAGGACTAAACTGTGTGTAGAACTCAAACTTTGTCCGTCTTTAACGTCAGTCTGATTGGATAGTGACCAAACAAACTGTCCAATCAGAGAACAGGCAACTTCCTGTCCTTCCGCATTCCTTATTTTTTGCAGGATGACAAACTTGATCTACAAACACAAACTGTGAATTTATTTGAAAATATTCATTTACATCTGCAAAGTCTTTGACTAGAGCATCACTCAGATTTGTCACATTCTGAGTGAGGGTGCTGCTAATCTGGCTTCATTTACCCCAAAGTCTGATTGGCCGGTAACTTTAGGAAGCTACCAGCCACTTGATAGTGATCAGAAAAGTTTTTTTAGAGCCCTGCTCAACATTATGACTTTAAAGATGTTAAATTAAAAAATAAAATAATAAAACATTTTCCTGGTCCTAACAGGTTTTAAAAAAGTGTAGATGCTTTCAGATTCAAGATGCTTGTCACTTGCTCTATTTCACACACTCAATACGCAGTGAAATGTAAACGCAATCAGATCCAGAATGGAAATATAAGTTTAAGAATAGCAAAGCAGCAATAAGAAAAAGTTCAAATAGGAATGAGAGTAAGCATGCTAAATATGAAAACAGCAGTTCATTATTTTCAGAATGTTCAGGAGTAAATGAATGTAGTAAACAAAACCACGAAGCTACATAAGTGACACAGTGACATGGTGGTAGGGCACGTTCTGGTTAAAGGGCCTTATGGAGTGAGAATAAAAGCTCCTCATGAGTCTCTGTTTTAGTTTTCAGGCTGAAAGAACCACAGACTGGGGTGGGAAAAGTCTTTTAGGACCATTGAATACAAACAAAATCGCTGAATCTCATGCACATGGCAGCCTTTAGTTGTCTAATGACTGCCTTTGTTTCAGGGAAAAAGACATCTTTATAGCCAGAAATAAACGTGTTGATGCTACATCATAAGAAAAATGAAGCTACTTAACTATTCATGACTTGCCATGTGTGCTCTGTTGCTGCGTGTTCCCTCTCGGGGGGAAGGTGTGACCCCCTCTTGTCTCAACTTGCGTTAAATGTAAACGGTCATGTCAGAAAGGCACTAAAAGCATCCCATATCACACATCATTAACCAGCACATTCGTCCTCACAGCATCTGAGATGCTTTGTGTTAGAGGGCGATGTGACACCTCATCGTTTACTACCGCCGCCGCCTCGTTACTGCTGCACCAAGCGCCCCCACTACCAACCTGGGGGGGCTCACCAGCACTATAATTAGGAGTCACTGTTGTGCCCTACCCTGCTTGCATCTACTGCCCCTCCTCGCTAATGGCAGCAATTTGTATTCACTGTCAGCTCTGATGAGCACTCATGCGGAGAGATGGCCTTATCACCGGAGCCTCTGGCTCCCATCAGCTAAGCCCCTCTCCTGTTGTCTACCGAGTCCAGCAAGCTGATGGGCAGGCATGGTGGTGGTGGTGGTGGTGTGTGTGTGTGTGTGTGTGTGTGTGTGTGCTTTGGTAAAAAAAAATAATACACAATAGAAAGTTTATCACCTCTAACAGCCCTGCATCGTATCCAAAATAGAACTAATTTTAGGTCAATAACGTGCTGTTGGCACTGCAGCCTCTGTCAAAGCAAATGAACGGCCTTCTCTCTCAGTCTGCTAGAAACATATAAAAGCAGAGGTCCAGCTGTGGAGGATGTGAGAACTGGTAGGGCAGGAAATCCTCCCTTGAGAGTTTTGATCTAATAGCACACATCTGCACAAACATGGCTCTGTTTTAATGGACATGCTTTTTATTAACAGTCTGCATCTCAACAGTGACACGGCTTGCCTCATTCCCATCCCACATGTATGTTCCTACAAATCCTTCCCAGTCAATCTGCTGTCTGAATTGGCCTGGGGTCTTCAGAAAATGTCACAATTGGATGTTTACTTCTCTGGATGATCAGCAGGGCTGCTCATACGTGAGCCAGGAGACACGAAGAGATCACAGGTCATTGGTCAGCGGTGGCAGTGCTTTATGTTCTCGTTTAATCTGGGATTAGCTCAGAGTCAGGGTTATCTCTCCTGGGTCTGAGTGGAATCAGGAAACAGGGATTGCCTGGGGTAAAGTGGCATTACTGGATGGTTGGTCCAGAATTGCAATGGGCCTGAGAGTGAACATCCAATATGGCTGACAGGTTGTTAGCTTGTTTTACGTCATCACAGAGTTCCAGCTCAGCGGAGTTCTGCATGCATTCAGACTGTGAATTACAACACCCCATGACCCGGTCAAGCACCAGTGTACAGTATCTGTCTAGCCACAGTTATATGCATACCTTCTGGTTTCCTGAGAACATTTAGTATGCTAAATTTAATTTTATCCGGAGCCCAGAAGAGTCTGCATACCACAAAGAAAGAGTAACAGCTACAAAGACTAAACATAAAACCCTGGCTCAAAGAGCTGTAGTACCTTTAGTCCCCTTATCTTAACCTGGCATGTCTTGGCTAAATGTCAGACTATAATCCCCACATACTGGACGCACTCACATGTAGAGACACACTGCCATCTCTGGATCAGTTGCTCAGAACAACAAACTACAACAAGCGGAGCCAGTTGCCGCGGCAGCAGAACAAACACTTTCCATCAGAGAAGCTTCCAGCTTTGGTCTTTGCATTTTTTTTCATCATCTACGTTAGACTGAGTCTCCTGTCCACCTTCTATATATGTGTTTCAGTCCATTTTCAGAGCACTTGCAGATGCGCACCCAGGTGGAGCCAATGGAGCAGCACCGCTGGAAACTGTGGGGGCAGTATAGCTCCAGCATGGCTGCACAGGCCACCAGCACCTAATCACTCTTTTTATACTTCTTTCTGAGAGCGTGCATTATTATCATCTTCAGCACCATTGCCATGTTTGATATTGTTTGAAACCGACGTCAGAACTCAGGACCGCCCACAAAAAATATGAACCTAGTTAATATTACTCTACTATTAAAACCAGGAAAAGACCCGACACTTCCATCCAGTTACCGTCCAATTTAAAATGAGGATAGAAAAAATAACCCCTCTAATAATACATCCTGACCAAACAGGCTTTATTAAAGGTTAATGAACATAATAGATTATTCTACTCTACATAATCTGGAATCCACACTCATTTCCTTAGATGCCCTTAGATGCAGAAAAAGCATTTGACCAAGTAAACTTATTAAAAATTTCAACATCAAACAAATTTGTCATCTTTCATAGACTGAATAAAAATATTATATAACAACCCAAATGCATTTGTGAAGACCAATGATCAGACTTCTCCAAGCTTCCGTTTTCAGTGATACCCACTAAACCATCCTAAAACTGGTTTAAGTCACTGGACTCACACTAGGGCTGGGTGATTAATCGAATTTTAATAGCAATTATGATCTGGGTTTTCAACAATCATAAAAATGAAAGGATCCAATTATTTATGTCCTTCGCAGTTTCTTCTTCTGCTGTTTTCAGTTGCAAATCGAGTGCAGCAGGCATTGCAGCGCTCTGGTGCAGACTCCTCCCACAGCTGCAGACTCCTCCCACAGCTGCAGACTCCTCCCACAGCCCCGTCTGTTTTAGTTTTATTCAGCGTGAGTTGCAAACACCTCGCCAGTGGGCTGGACACACGGGAGGCGACGTCGCTCCTTCTCCATTCATTTTCTATCGAACTTGCTCGATGAGGCGGAAATCGCTGCCCTCCTCCAGCCAAGCGACATTCGTACATGTGAAATGTTGCGCTCGTTCACGCAGACGTGCACACGGGGGCTTGCAACGCGACACAAGAAAATAGAAAAATGTGAGTCGCGACTAAATAATCTAAAGACACAGAGATAAAAGTTATAAACAAACAGAACTTTTTCTCAGTTAACACCGTGAACAACCCGGATTTAAACCCGAAACTCATCAACTCGTTGGACAAACGGCATCACTGCCATCTCATCTCCATGTTAGTGGAGTGTCTCTCCCTGCTCTGGATGATGAGTGTGGTGAGGGTATCATGAAGGACGTGGCTACAGTCCAATGTTTCGCCAGCGCTGCAGACCTGTGGTGAAGCCGTATCATAGAGCAGCATAGAAATGTCGCGCTACATTTTATCGACTCGGATTTCAACGTGAAAACGAAATGTCTTCAGACTCATTCTTTCCAGATCACACCGGGCAGAACGTTGCTGCTAGTCTGAGACAAACAACAGCTGTGGGGACCTGGTGGAAAGAAATTAGTCTGTATTACCACAGACAAGCTTCAAATTTCACACTGACCCTAACCCTGGGCCTGGGTCAGTGATGCCCAGCTCTGAGCCAGGTGGCCGGGCTGGGCAAGGGCTCTGGTGGCCAGGGCTGGCCCAGTCTCTTGGAGATGGGGGGGTTGGTCAGTGCTGGGGGGGTCTGGGTCTGCCCAGATGTGCCACCATGGGGTGGGTTGGTGCATGCCCTGGTGCCTGGTTGCTGCCCCAGGACCAAGGGATGGCTTCTGGACTCTTGGGGCCCTGGACCCTGCGCTGGATGACCGATCTTGCCCCAATGGGGCCTGTGCCCTGTGACCGCGTGGGGCTCTGGCTGGGACCTTTCTAGCGTGGTCACATCTGCAGGATCACACTCATCTCTGATCCTCCTCATTCCTCATCCTCTGCATGCTGACTCAGCACTGAGGTGTCCAGTAGGTTTACACACTAAGAGATGCTTTGGGTCAGGTGTGTGTGTTTCTGGTTCTTTGGTTGTTGTTGTGATACATGTTGTTGTTGCTGTCTTGGTTATTTTTTAGGAACTCTTGATGATTGTCTGCTTAGTTTACCTGTAAAAGCTGTAGGAAATTCTCTGTTGTGTTTCTGTACAGGTGTAGCAGCTGCTTGTCTGCTGTTAGGTTGGATTGACGCTCGTTGCTTCTTTCTGCTGGATCTTTGTCTCCTCTTCCGTTTTTCTACTATCCTTTTTACTTCTGTTCATTCTCTTTTTTCCGTCTTCTCCGGTCAGGTCCATCAAGATTCCATAAAGTCCATAATTTAACAGAAATAAATAAAAAGAAAAAATCAGACAGTCAAGAGGAACCCTATACCCATAAAGCTCCTCTTGGCAAATCTAACTTGTTTGGTACAACAGACCAACCAGACCATCATTCTGCTGCTACCATGCTGGAGAGGACAGGGCAAAAAAAAACAAAAAAACACCTTCCTTGCCTTATATATGAAATTCTAACAATGACTTCAGGTGGCCAGAGCAGGACGCCCCACCCGAGAGTACAAATCACAGAGACATATTCACAGCTGTGAGTTTGTACTAAACCTCAGGGATAACACGGGTACAGAACATCTCTATAACCCAAGACAGTCAGAAAAGTTGCAGCAGCAAGATGCTTTTGTGCATTAAAAGAAAAAAAAACTTATAGGGTAAAAAAAACAAACAAACAGGCAAACAGATTCAGTTAAAATCCACATGAGCTACATTTCAGAAATGTCCTTCCCCTCCGGACATGTCTGGAGTTTAATGTTTCTCACCTCATACCAGAAACAGCACAGCACCTCAAGTGTGTAATAAACTCAGATGCAATTGAGTGTTTTTTTTTTATTATATTCCATTCACCTTATTTTGTAAGTAATCATAAAGCAAAATGGCGACAGAAACTTGTCTGTGGGTGTCATGACAATGAAGGTGACAGAAGCTCATTAAATCCCCTCCAGGTTCAAAGCTGGTGTCAAATTACAGAACAAAGCCATTTTTAAATAGCTGAAACTACTGTGGATCTGTCACCGATGTGAAAATCTGCTCAGGGATCCCAGAAATGCTCAGCACCCCATGAATGTTATTAATTGTTATCTTTGTAATATTCCCTCTTTGTCAGACACAAACAGCTGCATCAGAGAGCCAATTTCAGCTGACATGAGGTTCTTTTAAATGATGGGAACTTCATGGCTTGGATGAAGTGAATATTTTCCTCTGCAGTCTCACCGTTTCCACTCAGTAATGGCTGATTTTATAAGCATCAGTGGGTAAACATGTTCAGTATATTTAGTAAAAAGGGGCTTTCTTTGCAGGGCGAGTCCACCACTGAGACAACCAAGAAAGGAAAATGTCTCAGAGCAACAATACATCTCTCAGGTGCCTCCCAACAGGTCAGTGGAAAGACACAGGATATAGCAACCACATGTAGATGACACCAGTGGGCTACTATCATGGTTAAGAATGCCTTATTTGTTTAACTGGTGTGGGGGTCACATTGTAGGAGTCCAGCCCCTTCCTGAGAGGCACGACAGATTGTGACAGCAGCCATTGTGGCTCAGCTCCAGGTCTCTTCCTCCCACCAGTCTCCCACAGCTCCCTCATCCTGGATAGGAGTGGATGGTACCACCTCAGCACTCGTCTTCCTGTTTCATGGGTGGGCAGGGTGGAGGAGAAGTTGCAGGCAAGAAAAGCTTCATTGTCGAGTTTGGTAAAAAAGATTTTTAACCTCAATGAGTTAATTTTTCTGGTTAAATGGAGATTAAATAAAACAGGAGGCAGATTTTGTTGACAGAGACCCTCTTTGAAAACTGCCGATGATCAGCTGAGTTCCGATGCGTCCCTGATTCCCAGGCCTCAGGCAGAGGAAATGGGATTAGAAAACAAACCCCCATTTTTTCATGCATATGTTCACTTTGCCTCATCTCTTGTTTTCTCTATTGTCGGGGCGTTCATCTGAAACAAAGACGATTACCCTTTTGTCAACACCGCCTAGCTGGGCCGTCTACCGTGATAAGCCCGTAACAAGCAGCACCCCGGACACATGCACCCATGAGAACCACATGACCATCTTCCCTTTCTAAACTCAACTAATTCTGCTCTGAACAAGTTCAGAAAATTACAGGTTCCATCACGACCTCTGACGCTATAAGCCTGCTGTCTGTAAACTGCGGTCGCTTTAAAGGGCATCCGTAGGCTCTGCAATCTTATCCTCATTCTGAGTCAGAACGAGATAATAGGTTCCCATAAGAACCGTGGAATCCCATCTGCTGGGGAAGGTTGTCCCCAACTGACCAATTTAAGGTTTAGGGCTCATCAGATGTTCCGTTAAAAAGCTTGTTTAAAAAAAAACATAAAAAACAAAGAAAAAAAGGAAAAGAACTTTAGCTCCTGTCTTTTAGTCCTTTCTTATTTCCATAATGTGATCTTGTTTGCATTGTATAAGTGAAAACTTATGTTTAAATATTTCTTCCTGTGCAGTCCACACCTCCACACAACCTCAGCTTTATCTGTGTTAATGCTGTTTTTGAAAGACCACATGCTATGCCCATGTAAGGTGGTGTTAAGGAGATATAAAGGCTCAGGGGATGGGTGGCGGTTAGCAGGGTCACTGAGTTTACCAAGCCGATTTAGCCATCCCAGTTTGTCACTGGTAATCTCCCTGCAGCTAACAGGGTGATAAAACCATCCTGATGGCTGCAGGGGAGAACAGAGAAGAAGCAGACCGACATGTCTGATAACACACACACACACACACACACAAGTAGGGATGTCATCATTTCATTTCTTTCACAATTAATTATGGTATTAAATGCCATGATTAAGTAATCGTAAACATCCCTCAACGGAGTGGGAAACTATGGTTGAGGAAGCGTTATTCCCTCCAAACAAATGGATTAAGTCATCCTGGTTTTGTTTTAGTTGTAGAAAAAATGAGCCTTTAAAAAGATGCAGTGAAAGGAAGAAATGGGTGGAGTATGTTTCACCCTGAGAAGGACTGGCGACCTGCGTACCCTGCTTCACACCTAGTAGCTGCCAGGACAGACTCAAACAGGTTGATGCTTTGGTTTTAGTCTGTGACTAAAATGACGATAATACACACAAAAAAACAAGGAACAAAAACAAAAGACATAAAAATACATAAATAAATATAAGGAAAATAAGACTTAAATACACTAAAACAAAGGTTAAACTCTGGTTCTGAAGGGCTGCTATCCTGCATGTTTTCATTGTTTCCCTGCTCCAACACACCTGACTGAAATCAATGGGTCATTGTGAAAAAGTTGACAAGAAGTTGTTGGATCAATTTGATTTGAATCAGGTGTGTTGGAGCAGCAAAACAACTAAAACCTACAGGATAGACACCTTCAAGGACCAAAGTTAAACACCCATGAAGCATATTTAATTCCAGATATGTGGTTTAGTTTCTTTATTTCCACTGTTCCACTTATTTGTGTGTCAAACAGCAGCTGGAAGTCAAAGCTGGATGTTTTCCTGCTTTCTAAAGAAATGTTCAAAAGTATTTTTACAATGTAGTTTCCAGAAAGAACCTCCCAAGTCCTGGTAGAGCTGTTTTAGCCTTTCATCTGCCCTCTCTGAGAGAAATCCACAGTTAATATGTTATTTATTCTGCACACAGCAGAGGACGTTTATGTTAGTTTACTTTGCTTCTATATTATTTTATGTTGGCATGAAAAGTTAAAAATAATTAGAACCTGTTCATCTAATTTTACACATTTATAATGTTGTGGAAGAAACGCACAATAATCATGATAATAGCAAAATCACTTTTATTTTTTTGACAAAAATCATACTAAGAAACTATAATCATGATATCCCCATGCCCAAGTAAATGCGTCTTGTTCATGAGTGTCACCCATGATGGACCAGACTCCGGATGCAGCACGTGGACATGACAGCAGCGCCTCTACAAGCAGATGAACCAGAAATGAGGCAACTCCAGACGGAGGAGAAAGGGTGAAAGAAAGAAGCGTGTGAAAGGTTTGCATTGGTTCCTCCAAAGTGCCGTATGGAAGTGTTTGATTTGGCAGTGTCGGCCAAAACCTCGGCCCTCGCAGGAAAAAAAGTAAAGATATGCAGCCAAAGTATCCCCGATGTCTTCCTCCATAACCCCCCAGCACAGCTTTTACTCACCCCCACCGTAAACACTTCATTTCTTTCCCAACTCAGGAAATGTGTTTTCTAAATCATCAGAATCCTCTCCTGTTCTTCTCACATTCCCAGCCAAGCAGAATTAATCTAAAGAACTGGAATGTTTATGAACAAACCTCTACTGGTGTGGAGCTCATAAAAGCTGAACTTGATGGGTCTCACATTTCACTCTCCACCCAGCAGAACCTCATTTAGCAACTAGATTTTATTCAAATACGTTCAAGGAAATGTGCATGTCAAACTGTATTTGGTGTTCAGGAGCACCCAGGTCAAACAGTGACATTGAGCAACTTCTGAGGTAAAAATTCAAGCCTGCAGGTTATTTTGGCTGAACTCTGACTACAGATATACATCTTCTTTCAACAATGACTCAAATGACCATGAAAAACATACTCAAAGTGTAAAGTACTAACTCAGACTGAATGTAAGTCCAAGATAGTCCTGCACTTGTGTCCCAACTGTAGCTAAAATATCCCCGCAGCATCGTGTCTGGCCATCAGGAGATGCTGGTTCCTTCATCCTCTAGAAGCTGAAGTTCCGCTGAGCCTGAAATATGTTCTTACACCTTTACCTCCCTCTTGTATAGAATAGAATAGAATAAAATAGAAATACTTTATTAATCCCTTTGGAGAGTCCTCAAGGAAATTTGGGTACCATCAGCAATACAACACCAACAGTAAAGCAGGATAAGCACAAGATATCCAGGTATGTATCATGGTCCAGACAAATCTGAGGAGGAGACTAAACACACTCTTCCCAGCATATTGCTTGATTGTCCTGCAGCTCTGCTACAGGCTGAAATTGGCAAGGTGACCTCAATGAGAGAAATAATAACTGTCAATCATTGATTACTGGGATGTTTTGCACTTTCACTTAGGGGCTCCCCTTTCAGGTTTGATCAATATCAACCAAAAAGTAGTCCGGGACACACACAGGAGTACCTATTAAGGAAACACTATGCCTCAGGACCGACAGGGTATGCAGCAGAATGGGACCAGCAATGGTCTCCAAACACAAAACACCAAATTTCACAAAACACAGGACGCTGAATCATTATAATTATTGTTTGCATCATAGGACACATAAATAGTAATGTTAAAAAAAGAAAATGTCTCTGCTGAAGCTCTGCTGCTGTTTTCCAGCCGGTACACTCTTCAATAACCCCTTAAAATCCACGAATAGCAAATATTACAGAATTTTAATGCCACCATTTAACAAACATGTTTTTAATGTACTTGGTTTTGTCACATTTCTATTAAAGTGTAGTTAAAAAAATGTACTTCTGATCTGAATGAATTCTGGGAGAAAAGAGGTCGTGAGGAAGCATCACCAGCCGCCCTCGTTTGAGGTCAAACCTTCTAATCGGGACAGTGCTTGGCGCCACGATGGCGTATGTAACCGATGAATCGACACTACGAAGTGTGCAGACCCTGAATTGGGACACAGCATCTAGCTAATGAAATTAAATGGTGGGTGTGGCCAAAGATACTGACCAATCAGAGCAGCCTGTTCTAGTTTTGTAAAAAATGTTTAATTTATGCTCATGAATTAAAATTTGTTGAGACGATAGAGAGGAAAATAAACACAAGCAGCCTCACAAATCTATGAAATGTGTTTTATTTATTCTGTGAAATAGTTTATACCTTAGACACGAGTCCATATAAAACTTTAAAACCTGAACAGGTGTCATTTTTTTCCCAAATCTTTTCTCAAAATCTCAGCGTTTAACAGAAAAAGGAGCCAAACATGAATTACAGGAATTATCCCACAAAATCTTTTTAGAAGGTCCTCAGCCAGGTTAATCACATGTTAAGCATCTTTTATTCAGTAGCCAGTTTTCTTTTCTGTGGAAGCTGAATCCTTTTCACACGAATGAACACCTGAGACCTTGGAGCGAAGGAGGCCGCCAGTCCTGATGAGCAACGACTACATTCCAGCAAAAAGCAGAGTCCACAAATAGAAAGTAAACCAAGCGCAGCGTATAAACCCACCAAGTGTCAGGTAAGATGCTTGATGCCCCGTCTCATTATTCCTGCACAGTATATTTGACATGGACTCAACGGTTAATCCAGAGAAAATCCCACTAGGGCTTTTTTCTATTATCACTGCGGGTTGGAGGGTAGCAGCTGAGGGATCGCTAGGCGGCGTTGCAGCTAAGCCATGACTGGAAGCTTCCCAGTCTGCGCTCTCCGTAATGACTCATTGATCTCTAGCTTCTCTGAATCCTTGTCTGTGATGATGGGGTGGCATCCTGGGCTGTCAGGCTTTCACCACTGAGTGCAGTTAGAGGCCAGCGGTGCTATTCACCACTGTAAGCAGGTCCAAAAACAAAAGAAGAAAAGAGCTGTATCTGGAGTCCACTCTCACCTTTAAGAAACATTCTTTAGCTTTCTGTGGAGCGGTATCTGTGATATACTATCCCTACAGGACTTCTTTTATCATTTCAATAACAAACTCACACTTTGCAGGTCCATAATTCTTCTGGGTGCATGATAGCCCGGAGTTGACCCCAAACATCTGAAGCTTTACAAAAGGGACTCCATCACAAACCCCCTGAAAAGCCTTCCAAATCCACCGGGGTTTATAACGTTTGAGGCTGACAGCAGACACACAGCAGGCAGGAGGAGGATGAGGAGGGGAGGCCTGAATGGAGGAAACAACTTCACACATCCTTTGGAAAGCTTGGTTTGGCTGTTTTCCCACTTGGCAAACACAAATAAAAACACTTTTTAGATGAAACTGCTCTGTCTGAGCCCTGCGATGGAGTGGTGACCAGTCCAGGGGGTACCTGCCTCTCACCTGCTAAATGCTGGGTTAGGCTCCAGCTTCCCTGCGACCCTTGACTGGACAAAGCAGTACAGATAATGACTGACTGACTAGTCTGTCAGAAATATTACACAAATCCTTTGAATTACTCACTTCTTTTTGTTCCGTACCATGCTCTTTCTGCATCTCTTGACTGATAACAACCCTGAATGAATTTCCTTTGCTGCCACTCCAAATCTTGTGGTGTATCTCCTCCGAATGTCCTTAAATGTCTCTGTATCCAACCACAGACACTTTAAGTGTCTTATATGTTAAAAATTAGTGCTGGGACTGACACAAGTCCACTAAAGTTTACCAAAAAGGACAGAGAAAAAAAAGCTCCACGTCTCTGTGACTCCATCATTATTCCTCATTAATCTGGAGGAAACCTGTCTCTCTGGACTCAGCCATGCCTGAGGTGACATTCAAACATGGCAGCAGATGTACAGACACCTTGACAGCTGTGACACCAGGCACTCTCCACCTCCATGGGAGATTTTTAATGACCAGTCAGTCTCTCCACTTGGGTTTAAATCTGACACACTTGACAGCTTTGACGTTTGACTGACAGGCAGGATATTCCACTCTCTGACCCTGCAGACTTCCTCCTGGGAACTTCTGGCAGAAGTTAATGAGCTACAGGAGAGTCGGAAGTATGGATTGCAAAGTGGCTAAAATACAGCTTTTGTTCAGAGTGAATTCCTAGATGGTTGAGACAAGAAACAAGAGGGGAGGAGGCAGCCCATGTCCAAACATTTGTTTTCACTCACTGAGAAGCAGAAAATTGATCGCCAGACAGAAACAAGGCCGAACAACTCAGGAAATAATTTATTGAGGCACCAGCTGTTTAGGCACAAACAGACTAATTCAGGGTTGAAAGAGGAAAATGGAAAAAGTTTATTAGAAAAGAAAAAAAACTCTGGTTCTTCAGCCAGTTAGCTCCAACACTCTCAGTCGGTGTTTCTCAGTCCTGGTCCTCTAGACCACCTGTCCTGCATGTTTTAGATTTTTCCATACTTTAACACACCTGAATGAAATGAATGGCTCATCTGCAGGTTTACTAGGAAGCAGTTCAGTTCATCTGAATCAGTTGTGCTGGAGTTGGAAACATCTAAAACATGCAGGACAGGCTGATTAACAAACACTGCTCACAGTGTCCTATAGTTTTTAAATGTTTTCCTGATGTAACACACCTGATTCAAATCACAGGTTCTTCAACAGCTTGTCAAGTTCTGCACAGGCCTCCTGGTGTCCCATTATTTTGAATCAGGTGTGACCCCTGCAGGACACTGACCCAAAAGGTCTGGAGTTGGTGATCCCTGTTATAGAGCCAAAGAGGACCAAACAAGTAGCTGATCAAAGAAATGAACAGTGACTACACAAAAAGCTGGAGGAGAATAAATGTAGTACAGCCGTTTAGCCATTAGCTTTACTTTAAAATAAAAAACTGTCACTGGCATGCCTCCCTTCCTGTTGAACTTTGGTTTTGTTGTTGACCTTGCTTAATATTAGGCTTTGTAAAACTTGCAAAAGAACTGATAGCTTGATCAGAGCCAACAAAGCACACTGTAGAGGTTTAGCTGCTTGCTAGAGAGCTAAAAATAATGTTAGCAAACTTACAAACGCAATGTTTACAACTTTTCATGAGGTTAAAAGCTACCATTCCGACTGAAGAGCACATTGTTAGAATAAAAGACAATCCAGGACAAGCAACAGCCAAAAAGTCTTTAAAGTTTGGGGAAAGTCATTCTCTTGCAAGATTATAATCAACATGTGGGAAGGTTAAGGAACGGTTCCAGTCAAACTAAGAAAATACAGTTCTGACTTCTCAACTTGAAACAAGACTCCTTTTGCATCCAGATCGTGGCCTGTTCGTCCACCCTGACCTCCTCTACATGCTAATTTAACCTGGTCATTAAAGAGAAACTTGACTTTCAAGATTTAAAGGTCCCATATTATGCAAAATTCACTTTTTAATGGTTTTGGAACAGTCATACTGGTCCCCCCGCATGTGTAGGAGACCCGTAAGTGTGAAACTCTTTCAGGCGCTCTCTCTCCCCCCTGCTCCACCTCTAGGGAAGTAAGCGCTGAATTGAGAGAGTTTGAAAGCGTGTACGTTATGACGTCATAAGGGACAATAACCACTCCCCACAGAGCGACGGACCCGCTTACCGGCTCTCAAAGCCCGCCCTCTAAAAATCACCTAGCGCCCAGTGTTTTTCCCTCTTCGGCAACCCTCGTTAGCGGACATGGCTAAGCGACAGAAGCACTGTTCTGTTTGTGGCTGCATAAATGAACACGAAAACGTTTTTTTACTTCCATCCACTGAACCCACGAGGACTGAGTGGATTAATTTTATTTTTGGAGGAAATGTACCCGGAAAACTTCCAAAGGTTTTGCATGTCTGTGGCCAGCATTTCAAAGAGGACTGTTTCCACAACATGGGGGCATGGAAAGCAGGCTTCGCCAACCGTTTGAAGCTGAAGCCAGGTTCAATACCAACTGTCCGTGACACAGCTGGAGAGGTAAGAGCTGGCAGTTATTTTATCGTTTCGGCCTTATTAGTCTGATAGCTTGAAAATATATTAGCACTGTTGTAAATGTAGCCAAGTAACTGTTTCTACTGTTTGTATCCGGTGCCATTGTGCATCAGATTGGTGAGCGTAGCTAGCTGTGTTCTCCGTGCGTCACGGTTTGGGTCGGTAATGGGGGCTTCAGGAATGGGTTCCGGTGTTCCGGCGTTTGTTTATCCTTCACTACGCTGTAATCAGCGTCTAGTTACCGCTAAGGCCTAACCTGTCAATCACCTCATGACGGGCGATGCGATGGGCGGAGCCAACAGCTGAGCTGCTCCACCAGGGTTCCGCCCACCATAAACGGCACATTTCTGAAGCTGCTAAAAAGAGGGAGGTGAAGAGAAGCCGCTGCACTCAAACTGAGGGTCGATTTGTCCATACCATGGCGGAAATATTTCATTTAGATATTAATGAATGGTCTCAGATTGGGAATAAAGTGTATAATATGGGACCTTTAAGATCTTTATTGTCACTATGCAAGCATAACAATATTCTGAGGAGTCTCTCGGCTTAAGCACACATAAATAAGAATAGAAATAGAAATAGAAATTCTTTGTTGCTCTATTTCAAATGATGTCCTGATAATGTTGCTCTTTTTGGAAATGCAGCCTGGTTAAACCCTGTCTTGGCCTGGCAGCTAACCATCAATTAGATATTCATTGATGATACGGGGGGTTAATGTGTCCCAAGAGAGACCACATGTATGGATTCTACATCACCAAAGAGAACCACACTGAGCTCCAGCGTGGGTTTTTAATTTGTTGTGTTATTGTTGGAAACTGAAAGTTATGTAAAATCTTGATATTATCTTCTTGGAATCTGTTATACATCTATCAAGAAGCTCTAATTCACCGTAAAACGGCTCAAATTCACACATGCTGGAGTGTTTGTCTCTGTCCCTGTGATTGACTGGTGATCCGTCCAGGGTGTATCCCACCTGGGATGGGCTCCAGCACCCCCCGCAACCGTAATCTGGAGAAAATGCAAAAACTTATAGCGGTGCCCACTTTACTATAACAGTCCCAGGCACCTCCCACCTCATACCTGCTTGGCTGATCAACATTTTAGCTCCTCAACTGCTGAACTATACATTCTCCTACTTTCTCTTCATCATCACAGCCGGGCAACACAGAGCTGTGAACAAGCCATTGAACTTGCAAATCCCTGCCCTCCACCATGTTTCTGAAAAACATCTTAATTGACATGGCAATTAAGCAGGACGAGTCTAAACAGCGCTCCTCTGGAGCTTCGGTGTGATGGGGATGCATTACAGGCTACTTTCCCCGGGCAAGTTAAACCTGAGAATGTGGAGCATTCATCCGAGATGTATAACTTGTGTCTGAGCCAGAGAGAGAAAATATCTGGAAATAATGTGTGATTAACTTCAGTAAATTAGCACTGGGAGCAGCAGAAAATTAATTGGTGTGTATCTTTACAGAGTCAAGCCCTTTTTTCTGTTTTTTGCTCATACTGTATGTTGTGGATTAATTTAACACAAATAATTACAAACAGATGACTGATTTACTTATTTTTATGCCTTTCTTATTTTTTTCTTTATTTTCTCACAAGGTTTTCATCAATGTTTTTTTAACATCAGTGTTGTGGGTTCACGTTTTCTTTGTGTTGCTGATTTTTTTTCTACAGCTTGTCTTTTTTAGGGGCTTCTGATGGTTTTCAGTTTGTTTTTTTAACATGTTGCAGGTGTTTTGTTGTTGTTGTTTCCTTGCAGGTGTAGCAGTTGGGTGTTTTTTTCTACTAAGATTGAACAGCTGATGTTGTTACCTTATTTCTGGTATATCCATGTCTTTTTTTTCTCTCTTTTTTCTCTTGTCTCTTCAACCTTTTTCTCTCTCATTCTCTTTCTTTCTTAATAAAAACTCTTCCCTTGGACACACAACAGGTGTACAGGGATGTAAATAAGAGCTTATACTTAAAATAAGTCTTTTTTTTAATAAGAAATGACTGTCTTTATGTATTTTTGTTTTTCATTCACATGTAAACAAAGATCTCGGTGGCTGAAAGTTGATCTGGAGAAATTCGTTTTAGGATACAGATATTCAGAAAGTCTGCCAGCAAGAAAACTGAACAATGTCGGAAACAATGACACAGCCATGAGCAATACTGGAATTTTTATCTAGTTTCAGTATCAAGGTGATTGTCACATGAACAGTAAGGAAACATGTTTCCCTGTACAAAGACATTCTTTCTTTGCTGTCACACTGGTTACCACACAAGAACAAAAAAGAAGAAAAAGCCGGCATTCAAGAGCATTACCAACAAATATTTTCTCCATGACACTAAAAACATTCATGTATTTTAGAAATGCATATTTCTAAATTTCTAAATGCATATTTCTACTTATTTTTCTACCTTCTGTCTGAGATGACATTCCCAAAATAAATCCAGTAAGGGGCCGTTCCCACGACGCCGGATTGCAGCACAACCACAAAAGTATTTTAGCAAACCACCTTTCATCGCCGCGAAGCAGGAATTAGCCTCCACGAAACGACCAGGTCTGAAGCAGGTACCAGAGTGGATCGGTTTGAGTCCTCTACCGTTTTGGATTGTTACTCTTTAGCGCCCCCACAGCCTGTAGTATGTACTACAGCAGTGTCGTGGGGATGTTGAAGCCTTTTTACTAGTTTTTGGCCACCGTTTTCACACCTGAACCGGCTTCGGTGCCATGTGGACATGGCCTAATTCTTCACAACTACAAGGGTTGTATGTAGGCCTGTAATCTTGGTCTCAAAAGGAATTCATGAGTGAATTCACATTTGCAATCACACAAAATGAATTGGAAAATAACACCATATCGGACATCAGCAAAGATCCAATATTCTGCATCCTTAGCAGATTTTCCCTTTCTCTGTTTCTCCAGACCACAGTTGGTTTGGCGGCGATGAAATGTGGGTGAGCTGCTACGTGCTACCGAGGAGCTCGAAGAACACTTGTCATGTTGGAACGTAGACAAGTTAAAACTAATGGCATTATTGCATTTCATCTGACTTTATGTTCCCAAGGTAAGCCGGAACATAAATATTCTAGCATCATTTTTTCCAAGTGGTTTTCCTGACAGAACAGAGATAAGCTATAAATATCTGCTCCCTCTGCAGCCCAGTCAGGTTAACAGTGATGTATTGCTGGCAAGGACACATTTTTCACATATTTATCATAATAAGCTTCAAGGCCTTTTAATTTCCTAACAAGCTTGAGTCAGAACCAAATTTAACTGATGTGAAGCAGTTAAGCATCTGCTACAGACTTTTGCCTCCATCTTGGATTAAAGCTGTTGTTTGCCACATTAAAGAGACTAGCCGAATGAAGGTACACTGCTATAGTGTTGGAGTTTTTTTTCACATAACATTTAATTAAATGTAGATTGCCTTGTTAGGAATTGCACGCTGCAGACCTTTGACAGTAATAACATCCACAGGCATTTAATATCACATAAAAGCATCCATTAAACTGAAATTATTCAGGAAAATTAGAAAGGAAAGGAAACTCTTTGATGAGTAAACTATCAGGTGTCTCACTGCTTGTCTGGGGTCATGACAGTTCTTTTCAGGACTAGCTCAGACTTCCCTCCCCTAATTTAACAGATGAAAGTGAATTTTTTTTGACATCTTAAGACACAGCCATTGCCAAGCAGCTGAAGTTTGTGGCTTGCAGAGAAAATTGGGGACGTGTTAAACCTGGAAGGCTGAGGAAGCAGAGGTTGGCCCCAGCTGGGAGAAGACTCATCTATCAGCAACTTAAAAAGCTTTGTCAGAACTTGACACGACCTGGTTGCTGGATTCTACACAATGTTCTTTTCTTTCTGTCGTGTTTTGACAAGGTGAAAACAGCAAGCAAAGATTATACACTCAAATTTAGTATTATTTTAAAAACCCATGGTCTCATGCTCCTGTGTTGATTTTATTTCGTGGAGCTTACCTGTACTGTTGCTTCAGCCCCAGCCACAAGGCACTCCTGCTTTCCCTGCAGCCACGCAGATCATATTATATGGAGCCATCATATAATTACCTCTGACAGTGTCTTCAGTCTCTGATTTTGTAATGGAAAAACTAAAATAATTCCTTGCTGATTAGACATGCATAGCCCATCCATCCTCTCATGGGGGGAAAGAAACACAAGAAACAAGAAAATATGTTAATTACACCCTTAATTAATTTCTCTCTGATGCACCATATTTCTCTCAATTCTTGAACTTTGTATGTGTATACACATATATGTATCTGACTCTTAAGTACAAGGCTGTCATGTGCTTGTGCATTTACATTTTCAACCTCTTGGGCATCAAAACTCCTGTGTGGAGAACATGTGTGTTATTAATACAGTCATTCTGAGTTTGCAGCTCTTCTGGAGTTCACATATGGGCATAACTGTTGAAATCAAGTTCTCGGTACGTGTTTGCTCTACTGGAACTGTTAGCCTGCCAACTTCACTTTAAACTGAGAGCACCGGCTCAGATTATATTCAATTCCAAGCTCTGTCCGAGCATTTTTTCTCCATTTCCTGTGCAATACTACACAAAAATGTTCAAAAACTGCTTGAAACTACAAAATCAATTAAAGTTTTTAGTTGCTTAGAAAAAAAACCTCCCATGTGCTTGGGCCCTAGGGTGCGCCTAGGACTCAGCATCAAACACAAACCCACGGCTGAGCTTTATGACCGGCTCGCAGCTTCAACACAATAACTTAAGAGTTAATTCCACTTTTCATCTCCATAGTGTGTCATTAAAGCCCTGCATCTCACCTAAGCATCGTTTATCTCTCCACCGCTAATTAGTTCCGATCAATTACCTTTACTCAATGCTGCTTCCTCGTTAAAGAAAACAGGAAGGGCTGCTTATTCATTACTGCTCTTTTTGCCGGTCTTTTAAATACTCCCTCGGGTTGCTTCCACTAGCCCTTTTTTTCTGCTGGGAGGCTTCCATTAAAAAGCCATCGCTCACCATGGGGTCCAGCTTGTGACAGAGGTAGGCGCAGGGACCCTCTGGAACCCCTCTCTGGTTGGGCACCAGGACGGAAAAAGGGGAGGTTAACTGACTTAATTACAGGTTTTAAAACAGCAAACAATGGTCACGGCCGAGCTGCAGCTCTGAGATCTGTCTGACAGAGTTATGAGCAGCAGAGACGAAACACTTTTAAAAGGTGGGTGACGGTATCAGTCATGAAGCACCTGAGGTAGAGTTGGGACGTTTAAAACCACAACGATGATAAATGCATGGATGGCTGCCTGATGACACACTACTGGAGCTGAACTGCAGCTAAATGACAGAATATAAATGTGTCCAACAGGCTTCAGTTACAGTTGCAGAAATTTCTGTTCACAACTTTGCTTTCTACCCTGATAGCTCTTATCCTGTGCCCCCTCGCTGTCCGTCATTTATTTCCAACCTGGGTAACCAAGCTTGTCAAAACTTAAAAGTAAAACGTGAACCCACGAGAGAGACTTTCACAGCTCGGAGGGAAATAAGTAGGAGTATAAACCTAGCCTGCGCTCCGTCCTCTCAGTGCTCTTTTCTCTGTCCTGCCCTCCCTCCATCAGAATGCTTCATCTTGGACTCTACGCCTGTTTGTCTTCTAACAGAAAAGAAATGCAAAGTAGGCCGCTTCGAATCTCTGGGAAACGCCACAGGACGTCTCTGGGGGGGGAAATTAAATAAGGCCACTAAGATCTACACAGTAAAGTGGCAATAAAGTATTCATTAACCCTCTACTGAAGCAGGAAAACAAGCAACTATGTTAAGAAGTCAAACAGGGGCTTAGCACACACACCAACAGCCCCGTCCTCTCATCTGAAGATTTACAGAACAATGAGACACTCAGAGAGCTCCACAGCATGTACATCTTGCTCAGACAAGCAGGGAGATCAGAGAATCAACAAAAAGGAAGTGAGTGACTGAACAATGTGAGCCAGAGCAACAGGGCATTAGCAAATAGTTTGACAAACATCCCGCTAATACTCGTAATCCTCCCTGCTTTCATTTTGCAACACATCACCCACTCTTGGTTTGGCAGCATGCCAGCCTGGACCTGAGGATGTAAACAGTCCTCTTTGCTCCTCTTTACGTTCATCCCTAACTCCTTCTATCTGAGGACCTCATTTCTCACCTCTTCTCTAAACCTCTGTCCTCCCTTTGCAGCTCCACAGCGGTGCTTCTCAGACCTGGGCCAGGAATCTATAGGCAGCACAGAGAACAGCCAGCGGGACGCTGTGTGCTGCATTCACTGACAGAAAAAAGCCTGATGCCAGTTTGACGCCCACCCCCAGATCTCCCAGAATGTGAATGAACTTCTGTGAATAGGAGGCAAACCTACACAAACGCCCCTGTAGCTATAGGACCCTAACGGGGCAAGAGTGTGTGGGCGACACCAAAAAACAACAACAACAGGAGGAACTGCATTGCATGCCAGGGTCCCCCTCTTTTTTCACCTCTTCACCAATCAGGAGGAGGCTCCGCCACAGGAGGGTGCTGAAAGGATGGGTTGTTGACAAAAAAACAGCCCACTGGGGGGTCAGCACTGACCTCGGCTGGGCCTCGGTGGGTGAATCCATCTCCCCATTCTACAATTAACACCTACTCTACCAACAAGAAGAATATCCAAATCAGCATTTCAAAACCACACCACTACAAAGGCCTCAAAGTGCATGCATTGTATGATGCAGGAGTGCTCTTAAGGGGGTAAACAGCATCGTTTCCCCTCACCCAAGTGGAAGAGTGTATGACCGAGGTGGGAAACTGGTGCAAAGTCTGAGTCTTAAACTTTAACTGCAAACTGCTTTCCATCAAAAAATCTTTTATCTAAAACATAAAAGAGAAACTTATAATGAAGGAAGTCCATCACTGCTCTATTTGTATTTAATCACACAGCTAAGAATTTTCTAAATCTGCAACAGAAAGCTGGATTACATCAGGTCTGACTCAGTTTCACCTTTTTATCTGATACCTTATCCAGCCTAATCAATGTTACCGACCGTGCTGATTAACAGCAGCCAGATCCCCCGAACACGGAGCAAAAGCTGCAGACGGAAAGCTTATTTATGCACGAAGCTGTAGCTTTATGTTCTGAACACACTCAGCCGTTCCAGAGTAATCTATTACCTCACCAACGCTGCTATGACATAATGTTTGTTTAACTTCTGTAATCAGCATTTTCGGAAACTCTTATCAAGATTATCGTGACAAAGATTAAGTGGTTGTGAACTGCATGCAATTTATTTAACAATGCATTTCATCCAAATAAAACCTTGACATTCCACTGACTCAAACTAATCCAACTACACTGGAATTTGCATGTTATACGTGTACTGATGGAAATTTATTTTTTACCTCTATATCTTTGATAACTTAAGATTGTAGTTACTTTCATTTTCAGTCATTTGCAAACAAAACCTATTTTTAATTATGCTAAATAATGCTTTAGTACAGATCTGTAGATTTGTTGATAATTCAGTTTTCAGCTTTTCCTAACGAGGACTTTTGTGTTGAGCATTAACCAAACAAACCAAACATCATTTCAAACTAAATAATATACTGCTACTAACATGCATGTCTTTGGATGGCGGGAGGAAGCCGGAGTACCCAGGTGGTTAGCACCGCAGCCTCACAGCAAGAAGGTCGCCGGTTCAAATCTCGGCTGGGGGGGGTTCGAACCTTGAGGGTGGTGGCCTTTCTGTGTGGAGTTTGCATGTTCTCCCCGTGTATGCGTGGGTTCCCTCCGGGTACTTCGGCTTCCTCCCACCGTCCAAAGACATGATGTTAGGTTAGTTGAGAGTGTGTGCGAGTGTGAATGGTTGTTTGTCCCCTATGTGTTGGCCCTGCGATGGACTGGTGACCTGTTCAGGTGTACCTGCCTCTCACCTGTTAATGCTGGGATAGGCTCCAGCTCACCCACGACCCTTAATGGACTAAGCAGTTCAGAAAATGAATGACTGAATGAATCAGCAAAACACAACTAAAAAGTACTCCACCTTGATCAACTGCAATGGTAAGTTGTTATTTAAATGTTATTTTAATAAGAAGAAAATATGTTGGTCTGTTCCAGAAGGGTCAGATCATCAAGCAGACAAAACATCTCAGGAGAAGCAGAAACTACTAGAACTGGGTTCAGAAGTGTCCACCAAATTATTAAAAACTGGAAGGATGGTGGGAACCATCGTCTTCCAGGAAGAAACGTAGTCAGAAAAACATCCTGAATGATGGGGATTGGTGATCACTCAAAGGTTTGATGGAACCAGATGTAAGAAAAACAGCAGTAGAACTCAGGACGATGTTTATTAGTGAAAGTTAGAACATTTCAACGTGAACAATGTGAAGGAACTCAAGGGACTGAACAGCTGTGGAGCCAGAAGAAAACCACTAACCAGTGAGGCTAACAGGAGAAAAAGGCTTCAGGTTGCTAGGGAGCATAAAGACTGGACTCTGGAGCCATGGGAGAAGGTCATGTGAGTCCAGATCTACTCTGGTCCAGAGTGGTGGAGCATCAGGGTAAGAAGAGAGGAGGATGAAGGGATGCAGCATCATGCCTAGCGCTACTGTACAAGCCTGTGGGGGCAGTCTATGATCTGGAGTTGCTGCAGTTGGTCAGGTCTAGCTTCAGGTCTAGCTTCAGTTCTAGGTTCAGTTCTAGGTTCAGTTCTGGGTTCAGCAACATAATGTGTCCAAAGAATGAAGTCAGCTGACACCTGAATATACTGAATGAGCAAGTTATTCCTTCTTCTCAATGCTCAGTGCCAGGATTCATGGGGCTCAGATTGTGAAAGAGTGGTTCAGGGAACAGGAGACATCATGTTCACACATGGATCGGCCACCACAGAGTCCAGACCTGAACCCCATGGACGATCTCTGGGATGTGCTGGAGAAGACTTTGTGCAGTGGTCGGACTCTCCATCATCAATACAAGATCTTGGAGAAAAACTAATGCAACACTGGATGGAAATAAATGTGGTGACATTGCAGAAGCTTCTAGAGACGATGCCACAGAGAAGCTGCTGGAATCAGAGATAAAGGAGGTCCAACCAGATGTTAGAGTGGATGACCTTGTTGTTTTGGTAAGGTGGTGTATAATTTCCAACAATAACTATTATCCAGTCAACTCTATAAAAAGCATGAAACCCAAAGTGGAAATATGACATTTATTTTATATAATCCAGTTGTTTAAAAGCAGCTGAATGAGGATGATGATGATGATTGTGCAAACAGGATCATAATTATCTCAATGAAAATTAGATGGTAAATTGTGAGCAGCCAACTTGTTGTAGATGAATATCTCTGTAAAACCACTGCAGACTGTGCAGATTTTTGATCAGTGTATTTCTTATCAGCTTTAAATACAAGAGGCCATACCAGTGTGTACGAGTCTGAGCGGTGTAGGCAGCGAGACGCATCTGAAACTCAATCTCTTAGTGACAGAGGGTGAGAAATTACTTTGAGGTTGGAAGAGAGAGGGGGGCAGTGGCCTTGACCTCCCCAGTCAGGCTCATGCCCTCCCACTTGACCTTTCAGAGAAACTCTCATCTACTAAATGTCTTCAGGGATCTACGCATGCATGGAGACGGGCCTTAAACAAACCTTCACAAGCACCTCCACTAACCAGGAAGCACACAATCCCCAGGCAACATGCCTTCATTTGGACAATAATGTACCCAGTCTGGCTGCAAAACAAAGTCAGTTCAATCACCGTCACAAACTCCTTGTTTTCAGACTGTTATGTTCTATTTAATTAAAAGTTTAGATTAAACAAAGTAGTGTGTTAATGTTTGCTGAAGTTTTGGTGACTACAGCAAGTTTCCTCGTACTAATGTCCTCATTCAGGTGCAGAAGCTTTTCTTCCTCCTGAGTTAAATCCAATCTAAAAGTAATAAAAGTATTGCATGGATGTGATTGAGAGAGAGAAGTATACGTTGCAAACCGTAGTTTTCTGTGTATACTTCTCTCAAACTGCAGAAAGGGAGTGTCTGTACTGTTCAGGCTGGAGCGAGGTTTAAACCATATGTGCGCTGAACGGGAAGAACAAGAGCGAACAAGTGAAGACTTGGATATTGGTAGGAACGCATGAGCCAAGAATATTTTTTACCTTAACAGAGAGTAGGGCTGAAGCTACAGGCCTGGAGGTACGAGGTATCCACCTTCAAAGCTAGCCTGGCTGCTCTGGGCTGTAAATACGATACAGACAGCCAGTGAAGAGAGGGAGGTCAGAGGGGAGAAACTGAGGAGGCTGAAGACAAGGAGGTTTGCTGTAAGCCAGATGAGCTGTGCCGGGATCGAAAGGAGTGCCATGACAGGTTGATTCAATCAATGTGTGCAGCAAGATGATTTAAACTAGAGAATCATCCACAATCTGATCTACCAAAAAGCAAGAGCAATTCCCTTTTCTAACCATCTAACATAAAATGATTCATCTTAGGACACGTTGCATAACAGGGGCCCCAATTTAGAGTTATTCATGAACTGCTGCCTTTCTTTTCCACTAATTCATCCTGTTTCTCTGGAGGGGCACTTCTGTGCAAGAAATCACACAAAACAGCTTCCTGAAGCATAAACACTGTGAGAAACATGGGTTTAGGTTTGAACTGGATCCAGTAACTCATCTACATTAATCCGCCTGGGCCATTATTCTACCTGACACCTTAATCTGCCACAAGAGAAACACTACTGCTTAAAATATACAATGTTAAACCCCAGCGGCAGTGCAGGGACAAAGCTAGTCTGAGTCCTCAACCAGTTCATCCAGTCTGTACTAATGCCCTGTTTTCACAGGTGAGAAAAAAGACACAAAGTCCCACAGGAAGTCTTAATTATGCCACCAAGAAAAAGGACCTGCCTTAAACCCGTGCTACATGCCGATCGGCTGCCGATACTCGAGCCTGAGAAGGCTGCAGAATTATCTGTTAACAGCTTCCTGAACAAAGACGAAGGAGTTGGATAACAAGGGACGTTACTGAGAACTTTTTTCAAGCTTAATCAGACGAAATGGAGATTCTGTGATGTGACAGACAAAGTTTCCAGCTACCACACAGAGAAAAGCAAACCCTGGCAGCTGGATTACAGGAAATAAAACTTTGGGTTTTGACTTGGTTATAGCATGTGGCTTCATTAAATGCTCCAACATGTTTGTATTCTGGACCTTGAGCCCATCAGTTTCACTTCCTGTTTACTTACAATGCTGCAGCTTTGCAGCAACATGCAGATGGAGAAACATAACTGTTGCTTCAGACAAAAATCCAAATGTGGAAACGATGCAGCACTGGTGGATGGAAACTGATTCAGTGTTTGAACAATCTGGCTGGTATATTCCAGTCTGGTGCGTGAGAGGACTTCAGGGAAGGAGGGAGGGGGCAACAGATGCAACAACATGTCAGTGAAAGACAAGACGGACTGACAACGCTGGCGCTTCTGTCTTTTTGAGAGATGATCTTGGTTTGGCCGGCGAGACACCAACAGAGCAGTAACCTGACTCAGGAGGCTGTTCCACGGGTGAAGACCTCACCCAACATGGAACATCACACTCTCAACGCAGCAGATCCCACCTCCTGCAGATAGCTGCCATGCTGGGAATCCCAAACACTCTGTGCTTCTACTGCTGAAACATCTGGTTTCACGTCCAAGCAACAATTATCAGCCTTTTAATTCATTTGTTGAATGAATCCATATTTATTTTACAGATCAAGTCATTGTAATATTGTTTTGGGTCCATCTTCTCTCATATCTGACAAAAATCTGAATATCTTTGGACTTTGGTGCCATCATGACCTTCTGGGGTTCTGGGAGTTTCTAAAGTTGTCGTAGCAACCAGTAATGTAATAATGGCCAACCATGAATTCATTTTGGCCATGGTAAATGTAACAGAGTCAATAATGTAATAGGTTTCCAGTTTAATCATTTAATCAAAAAATGTAAAAGGTTACTTTTGGTTTATTTTTGGGCTAGCATGAAAAATCCTGCAAATGTAAAAACTGCAGCCAATAATGTAATAATGCATAAACAAAACTGCATTTATCACAAATACATCACGTTTTTTTAGAGGTGTTTGTGCAGTTTGCTGATCAAAAACAGGTAGGATTACATTATTGGCTGGCATTACATTACTGGTTGCTACAAAGAAGTTTTGCTATTCATATTTAACATTTTCTATGTTAAATAATCATCAGATTAGTGGTAGAAAAGACGGTAGCTGCAGCCCTTTGGTAATTAAACTATATCAAACCGCTCTCACCTCCAGTTTCACCCTGGCTATGCTAGTTCCCTGGAGATGTGAAAGTACTTTGTTGTCTCCGAACACTTCTGCCCCTGCACAAGCACATCCAATATACTGAGCAACAGTTGTCCGTATGCAGGGGAAACAAAATCCAAGCAATGATACAACTTCCTCTTTTATCAATCACTGGGACCACCCAAGCAGTCACTGATACACTTTACAACTTTTCCACCATATGGCATGGGAATGAAGCGGCACAACGTGCCAAGTGGTTATATTCTATAACACTAAAACACAATGACTCAGTTCATGGACCATCATAAAGAAAAGCTTGAGTTCACTGAATGACCAATGAAGGGACAGAGTAAAATAGATCTTCCAGGAGCAGCAGGTGGGAGGCGCAGACGGTGCTAATGGTTGGCTATGAGATGACACCATGACTGGGATTTTTATTCCCTGAAAGACATTGGCACCATTCGAGACCATAAAAGAGACGATGTGCTGAAAGGCACAACATGCCCATCCCTTCAGGGAACATCACCTGTCCCACACAGACATGAGCGGCAGCCGTGACGTTCAGATACAGCTTCTTTCATGCTTAAACTCTACATGACTTCCAATTACTGGTGAGAGGTAAGAAGTGTCAAACCTACCCACAAGCAACGAATAAAGGTTTACAGAAAACATACAGATGCACAGAAATGCTATTTCAGTGATCACCTCATTAAAACATTGCTCATTTTCATTTGTCCTTCTTTCCCATCCAGACAATTTACTTACTGGTCTGGATATAAAATGTAATCAGAATCTTATCAGTTTCCTACCAAATAAGGGCCAAAGTTAAGGTTACGGGGCTCAGAGACAGACAGCAAATCAATCCTGATTACTGAGCCGGCGGTCTGAGGCGACTGCTCGTGTACTGTGTACCGTTCAGAGATTACCTCGGACTCTGTGACTGGAGAATAACCCATGCTTTTACTGTGGTGAGAAATGCCCAAAAATCACATTTATTTATTTGAAAATATTCCACAATGTGCTCAGAGAGAAGAATGCACTTTAAATTGGTGGCATCTCATCCCGACAAGAATTTAACATGTAATTAATTCACCTCCACAGAAAAGACTATTTTCCAGTCATGTGCTCTACCTGGAAGGATAAACTCTGAGCTTTATGTGCACTCCCCTCTACACCCACTCTAATGTAAAATGCTTTGCACAGTTAAAGAATGGCTTCTTTCCAACCAGGACCTCACAATTAAGGCAGCTGGGTCACAGCAGAGTGCAAGCCGCTCCAGACCGAGCTGCATGTGCATCTTAACCACCATCACCACCCTGCCGACTGCGTTCAGCCGTCAACCACTGCGCTCCAAAGGACTTGTGTCTGCCTGCTGGGGGGTGAAGAACTGGGCTCAGCCACTGTGGAGACAAGCTGAGGTCTGGGACATGGCCAAAGGAACGGTGGTTTTCAAAGCTTTCAGTCATTACTCTCCTACTGTGGGGATATATGGGCTCAGTCCTCTCAACGAGTAATTAGAGATCCCAGCCAAACATCAGCACCAGTGCCAGACTGCCGGGCCAGTGGTTTCACGGCTTCTACAAGCTGAAAAATCTCAGCTAGAGCGAAGGTCTGCCAGTCTGCTAGCGCTACACAAGCCATTTACACACACTGGGAAATTTTTTAAAATCCAATAAAAATTCAAATCAGTCATTTGTAAATTTATCTGAACTTAAATCTAACAGACATGCCTCCAAAGAACGGAAAACACAAAGAAAATAAAAAAGTTTATAAAATAAGTTATAGAAAAAGCAAAACTGTTGTTAAAACTTCTACAATCACCAAATTAACGGCTGACAGATGAGGGTGCCAGCGTTTGGTATAAAAGGAGCATCCATCCAAGACTTAAGTCTTTCCAAGCAAGGATTGGTAACCAGAGAATCAACATGTAAGAGAAAAAAATCTCCATGCATGATTAAAAAGAAGTTTGGTATTTCAGCATCTAGAGAGCAAACAGAGTCTCGGCGAGTAAAGGTCAGGAACAGAAACCACTGTTGACCATAATAAATCACCAAGCCACTAAGATCCATACATGTTCCATTGCTGCATCCAGAAATGCAAACTGTACACAAAGAAGCCGCATATCAACTTTGTACAAGAGCATCACGGAGTTCACTGAGCACAAGCTCATCTCAGGTGGGCAGAAAGACGGTACTCTCTGCAGCCAGATGAGTCCATGTTTCAGCTGCTATTTAGGATCTAAAGAATCTGGCTCTGCATCATCTGTACATGCTAAAAGAAAGACCGCCTAGGCTGTGCATCTGTGTTGGCAAGGCTTACATACTGCAGCGTGGTCAGTATCAATGATGCAGAGCTGGATGAAGACATTTTAAAGGGACATTTAACACCATCAAGGTAACACCCGTCCTTGGAAAGTCATTGGTTATTTTAGCAGGACAATGTCAGACCTCAGTCTGCATGACTTCATAGACACAGTGTGTGTGTCGGACTGGTCTTCCTGCAGTCAGATCTGTCTCCTACTGAACACGCCCCATGCATTGCGAGTAGCTGAACAGCTGAAATCTTCTATTTCAGGAAGAACTGAAAGAGATTAAAAGACTCGAGTAACAAGTTATCTGCAGGCACTTCCTACATGATTAAAACATTTTGCATTAAACTGCATTTTAGAAAATGTCCAAACTTTCTAGATGTGGGGTTTGTAAATTACACATGCAACACAAAACAGAGGGGAAGGCTGAGCTGAGAGGTTTCATAATCATGTTTGTATTTGAGGAGGTAGATTAAAAAAAAAAAGAAAAAGAAATCTGAAGGAAAAGAAAAAAAAACAGATACAAAGTTGGGTTTCTCATTCAGTCAATACTGTGCAAACATTCAAGGCTCTGGCTGTCAGAGGCAATCAGGTCAACAAGAAACTAATGCAGTCCTGAGCACTAATGTTCACCTCTGCATAAAGACAAAGAAAAAACTGGGCTGTGAGCAACAGTAATACCAGTTTAAACATTTACTGGTGTGACAGAGTGGCAGTAAAAGAGCTGACCCAGAGCTGATTTATCAACAAGTCTCCCCGTGCAGGGTTGCTTTTTAAATCATATTTCATGACTTCCTCCTCTGTGGTTGTACTTCAGAATTTTAAGACCAAATACATAAATAAACTTGTGAAAAACGACAGCACAGCAGCATCCAGCTCATATTGGAATGCCTGTCATTTAAACCCCAAAGGGGAGTTTCTAAGCTTCTATGCTGCCGCCCACCCACCCAAACACACCCGATATAGATTGAAGACTTTGCAAAGGAGTAAAAATAGTCTGCAGCCATTCACAGAGGGCATGCAGATGAGAAATATTTAGAATGAGGGGCCAAAGCTGCTTTCTCTGCCTGCCACCTGCACCGCCTGCAGCCTGCCAGCATATCGTAGTGAAGCTGACCCACATTCTTGTGTCATCCCGGTGGATTTGGCCTTACACTCTGGGTGGAGGAGGAGGAGGGAGCATGCTGTAATCCTTACGATGACATTTAAAGGACTTTTCCTTTGTACTGACGCACCATAATGCCATTGCTGTGGATGTCAGAGCCGTTTCAGGTTTCATTAACACTAAGGAAAGGTGAGAGGTGCTCCATTTAAATTCACCCATGCTCACACACGGCTCCACCCTCAGCATGGCTTTTCTGAGGGAACATTTACAGTTTTCTTGACCCTGTTGCTCTGTTTACTCTGAACAAAGTGTGAAAAGGCAGCCACACCCTCCCCGTAAACCACTGCAGAGTGAACATGGCACAGGCCAAGAGATGTTTGGGTGAAGTCACAGGGCTCCAGATGAGGCCGAGGTTCATGTGAGGTACGACGCTCGAAATATCAAAACCATAATAATGGATTTAGATTTGTATCTGCAGAATGCATGAAGTCACATATGTCATATCTGGAACGTTACACTTCACAAAACATAGCAACAACTTCCCAGGGGTGTTTAGTCCATCTAGAAAATATTGTGTTTTCTCTGCCTCGCCATGTGAGCCAAAAGGAACGTAAAGAAAAAGAAGACAGAAGGAAAGAAAAAGTGCACAAATCAGTCGAGCCTGGAATGGACTGATGCCACAACAGCACTCACACGACTCTGAAATCCCAGAGAGGCCGGACGAGCCTTTCACATGTTAATGGAGTGACGGCAGCTTCACCAAAATGGAGCAATCTGGTGGTGCAAGGTTTAGAGAGAATTAAATCAAGAGTGAGGTCTTTACTGCGCTATGACTCTGATCCATTGCACAACACATTTACGTGGCTCCAGGGGGGGCTTGCAGAGCTGAATACAGCAGGTCTCCATCCCAGTTTCCAGCGAGAGAAAACACAATAATATGACAACTATTACTGCTGGTGCTAAATCTCCTCATGCACAAGAAAATACCTGCAACTCAAACGCAAACAACTCCACCAAACAAACTTCCTCCTCATCAGCGTCAGCTAGACCGTCTGACACCCGCCCCTCACACTTATGGGTCAGCTGATTATATACGGTGCATCTGCTTCACTCCTTCCAGCCTTTCTTTAAAAAGGACTCGGCTTCCTCATCGTTACAGCTGCTTGTTGTTTAAACAGCGCCCGCCTCCCTCCGCTGGCCTTTCCTCTCAGCTCACCAACACAGACGACGTGATAAGCCTGAACAAAGTCTACTTCCAAGTTTCATCTGCAGCTCCTTACAAACACTAATCCTCATTAAAATCCGTGTAAATAAAGACTTTCTGAGTATCCCAGCAGTGATGGATTCTCTACTATATACCAGAGCGAGTGGTTTCCCATCATAAACGCTGTGCAGACAACATGGAGCAAAAGCAGAGTAATTAGGTCTCATGATTCACTCTACCTGCTTTAATAGGGAAGTGAGGGCCTCCCAGATGGAGGTCATGGTTCTTAACCTCACTCCTCAGCTACTGAGTTAATCAGTTTGGAACATGTGCTTGGTTCAACACTAACATGCAGTTTGGGTTTTTCAGGCTTTATTCATTGTGACTAAACAACAATTATGGACCTCAGCCTGATGAGAAAACATTCCTTTCTGCAGTTTTCCTGCTTTTTGTCTGTGCTGGTCTTCAGGCTGTGTTCAGTTAAAGCTGCAGCTCCAAACAAACTGTCTTTCCAAACAGCTCCAGGAAAAAAAAAAAAAGGAAGAAAATAAACTTAACACATCGCGGGTGCATCAGGGGAAGTGCAGCGAGCTGCCGAGGTAAGGACTACATGGGCCTCTCAAAAAGCAATTAAGGCAGAGAGAGCCATAGTATTGAATGGAGGGGGGGGCATTCCTCTGAGAGAGGCAGCAGCAGCAGACTGTGAAATTCGTATTGACTAGAGAGGCAAACACACACAGGTAAGCAGCTTCTTTCCTCATCAGCCAAAGGAGTGTTTCTCTGTTTTCACATTTCAGATGAGATCAGACATCTCCTGCAAGTTGTTCTAATCAAAGAGCTTTTAGATTCACTTAAAGAGAATAAAAAATATACACCCACACAATTTCTCCAAAATCAACACAGCCTTTAAAATGATATCTGGAAAATGGAAGAACTGCTGAGCTCTGGATGTAAACTCACTGATGTGTAAAATCCCACTTGATTAAAGCAGGAAAACGCAGCGCCCGTCCACTTAATGAAGTCAACTTCAGCGAGCAGGAGCTGGGAGACGGAAAGCAAAGCAAACAGAGGAGCTGCTGCCCGCTCGCTCCTGCTTCTCTCTGGATGCTAATCAAAGACTGAATCTGGGTGCAGGACGGGCCCCGGGGACGTCGCTCTGCTCGCCTCATCCTGGCAATTTGCTCTCCATAATATCTCTGCCTCTTTCTGCTCCCCCAGAGATCCCGTACAGCTGGCAAAACCCACAATTGCATCTCCCTAAAGTACACATGTGGCTCAACAGGGGATGATGGCATAATGACCACGCAGCTCCATGCCCCTTACTGCAGTCTGTTATCAAGACGCCTGAAGATAAAGATGCTGCATTCATTTAAAACAACAATCCTGGATGTATATTCCATCACTTTGAGGGTGAAGAGGATCTTCATTGTATCTGCTCAATCACTGGAAGCATCTGGTGGTTATCAAAGAGCCTGGAGGCCTGAGATGAGGAGGGAGGGGGCAGTAAAGGAGAATCCCATCATTTGTTTGTGGTCTTCTCAGTTTGGTTCTGGTGATCAAATCAAAGCTGCAATGGCAGCAGTTACACAAGCATCATGCATCCGTCGCTCAGCGAGCGAACACGTGGCAGGGGTCCGAGAGGCCAGCGCTGAGCCCAAACATGGAAATAAAAACCAACAATGGGACAAAGGAGTGAGGACCAGCAGGGAGGGAGAAGCCTGGATTCTTACCTTTGAAGGAGATGAAGACTCGGGGTGCAGCGAGAGGGTCAGTGCTGATTTGATTCCCCAGAGCCACGCTGGCAATCGCCAGGAGGGCGTGGAGCGTCCACAGACCGTCCAGCTGCATGGCGGACCAGCCTCCAGTAGCACCCACACAGGGGTCTAACTTCCTCTATACCTGCAGGGGAAAAACCAGAAATGTGAGAAGATGCTGCACCGTCTTTTTTTGTTTGTTTTACTAAAAATACAAAACTAGGTCTGTTTTTGTTTCTCATTTTATGTGACATGTCAAGTCAGGGGCTCCCAGGGGCCCCATGACTGTGACTGAGGTGTAGAGATTACACCCAGATTTCTAGAAGCATCGTAAAAAGTGATGAGCCAAGCTGTTGGTGATGCACGCTTCCAGCTTTGTTTTTCAGTGTGATGGGAAGATGGCGATGAGGAGCTCTCCTCCGCATCCAGAGCTCATTCCTGCTTCATGACGACACATGTGTACAGTCCTGATCTGTAATTACAGGTTTGCTAATACCAGCTTACACCACCTCCATCTAGATTACACATCCTTAAAAATAACGATGTGATTGGTGCAATCGGGGAAGTTTTCAGTAAATGATGACTGGAGATTTACAGGCTCCCAAAACATTTCAGTCGTGGCCATTAAATAAGTCTCGAGTTCATAAAAAACAGAAATCAGGGAGCAACCGATGATTCGCCGTCAGTCTGCCTAATCAAACTCATTTTCACCTTTACCTACTGACTGGCCTCACAGGCTTTTCTTCCCAACACTGGATGGACCTTTGGAGACCTCGACAGAGCCACCGAGTCTTCGACCCGAAGGCTGGAGCCCATTTACGAGCATGCTGCAGCTGTTTAAACCTCACACTGTTTACTGACAATTTGTTAAGCATCCAGCTGTTTATTCTGAGACAGAGGCCAAGTCCTTCACACAAGCCCATGAAACCAAACAAGGAGCAACTCACACATACAAGGATTGTGAAACACATTAAGCCTTCGTATTCAACATGCCTCACAGGGAGTCGATATATTTAGCCTGATGATATAAAGTTAACAAAAGGGAAGGCAGAACCCTCTAACAACCAGACTTTATCGCATTAATCCAAGTAGTCTAAACAAGTCAGCCATGCTCTGAAGTATTAACTGATACATGGTTGGTAAATAATTTGATCATTCATGGGCAAAAATAAGAAAAAAACATACGTTTGTTAAAGGGCAAAGTTTCATCTACAGACAGAATTTAATACAAATATATTTGCTTTCTACAACAATAAAGAAAAAAGTCTCAGACTGAAGAGTGGAAATATGACATTTAACACAAAAACCTCAAATAAACGATGAAAAACGCAGAAAATGTGAATGTTGCTGAGACTTGCTGTAATCTACCAGCCTGGCAGCCTTGGCTCCACATAGAAGACAGAACTGTAAACAGTCTGGTGGTATTACAGCTCACAGAAACGGCATTTTTACCCCGTTCACGCTGAAAAAAGCAGGTGGGATCAATAGGAAACTGCTCAGAAATGACTGTTACTGGATCTGCTGTTTACAAGATAACGCGGGCAGTGAAGACGCGTGGAGAAACGAGAAGAGAAAGAAGGGTTCATGCTTTCATCTCCAAACTAAAGCAGGTTCTTTTAAATCAATAAAGAGACAGAAACAATGAAACCAGGCTCACCGGATCCTTCTCAGAACACAAGTTCTGATCCAAACCTCAGAACAGCCAATTCCAACAGATCGATCACTGCCGGTCCAACTTGAGATCAATAATAGTAGAAAATCCGGCGGCGGCGTGTTGCGTTCAGGGTGGGGTGCAGGGGTCGTCCGTACCTGAGCGCGCCGCGTGCGTCTGTGTGTGTGAGTGTGTGTGGGGCCCGGAGTTGTGAGGAAATTACAGAATGTAGAAAATGCTTCTCTAATTCAACACTGTGCGCGAGAGCGTGGAGAGTGGACGCTGTCGTCGCACGAGCGCAGTCAACATCTCGAGGGTTAAAGAAAAAAGAAAGAAAGAAATTCCCCGCGAGGCGTGAGGAGGTCCAGGCGCGAGACGCGTGCTCCGCTGGAAAGTTGCAGCTCCTGACTGAAGAGTCAGGACGTCAGCAGGTGGATGGAGACGCGGAGTAAAACACACCCACAGGGCGGGCAGGAGCGAGCCGCGCCGCGCCGCGCCGCGCCGCGCCGCGCCGCGCCACGCAGCCAGCGGGGGGCCAGGACTTAGCACAACAGCAACACAATAATAATAATAATAACAGAGATTAACTTTGATTCAACTTTTATTTGGGTTTAAGCCGTTAATTTTTTCTAGTTTGCAGGTAAAGATTTTACTGTCACCTGCACTTTTCTATCCAGCCAAGAGTCTGTTTCTCAAACTTAAAGGTATAGGTGAGTGGTTTGTTCAGCATTTCTGAGCAGAAAGTGGCTTTTAACAGCTTTTCCTCGGACTTTGTTCACTTAAATCATGATGATCCTTAAAGTTGATCATAATTACAGAAGCTTTGAAGCATTATGCAACGGAAACGAAATGAAAATATTTGAATAATTCCAGAGGGAAACTGCAATTTCAAACTCATTTAGCTTTTTATTTTACTTATTTTACTTTTTAGGTTTAACTTTCCATTGTTTGCTTAAATTTGGATGGCACTTTGGTACAATGTTGTTTGTTTTAAATGTGCTTTATAAATGACCTGGACCGGAGTGGAAAAATAAACTGAAGATCATTTTTGTAAAAGCAGCGCTGCATCATGCTTAAACATTTAGAAAATCAGCTTACCTGGAAGGAAAACTTTAACCCTTAATCCTGTATGTATCATGTCTGAAACATAAAGTTTCTGAGACCTTTTACATCACTGTGTGGTAAAAACTGAGTAATCTGATACTCCTAGTGGACACCTTTTGTACTACAATCATTTTAACATCACACAGTTATAAACATGTGATTACAATATTATTATTATTAATATTATTAATATTGTTATTAAAGGGCGAAATAAAGACAGATATGTCAGTCTTGGGTCAGTCTTTAAAGGGTTAACTATAATGGTTGTTTGTTTGTTTGTTTATTTGTTTGTTTGTTTGTTTGTTTAATGAGCCTGCAGAAGTGCTGGATGTTATGAGGAAGTAAAAGCGACAGCGTTCTCATAATTTAGCAGGTTTGTTCTTGGAAGCGTTTGTTTGGAGATCTTTGCTTATTACTGTGATGGTTTGGAAAATGTTTTCTTGTTTTCTCATTAAATGCATTTATCTTTAAAGCTACATAATAAAAACATGGTTATGTCATATTTAATGATACACAACTGTGTCTTAATTCAGCAGAAGGATGATGATGATGATGATGATAAAGATGATGATGATGATGATGATGATGATGATGATGATGATGATGATGATGATGATAATGATTTGCTGCAGGATAAGCTATGTCTGGGGGAACTGGTCTCCTTACACCTTTTTAAAAGTAAGTTAAGAGCATTAAATGATGAGTCTTTAGGTTGTAAATGTTTTGACTATTTACTATTGACTTACCAGACTATTGACTATTTGACTATTTGATTATTTTGTAACTTGAAGAGTTGATGCATGTTTGTAATTTTATTGGTGGTTTTGATTGTCTTGGTTAGGACACTCTTGTAAACGAGATTCTTAATCTCAATGAGGATTTTCCTGGTTAAATAAAAAATAAAAAGAAACAAGAGGAAAAAAAAGATAATGGAACCAGCACAAAGAAGCCATGCAGGTATGGATAACATCAGAATAATATGAGGTTTAATGTATGAGAACATAAATAAGAGGACACGTTTTTCTGGCTGTACAGTCACTCTGAGGCCTGTAGAGTCTGGGCTGTATCTCTTAGAGCAGCCTTTGTTTCTTTGTTTTTTCCGTTTCCAGAGCATGGCATGATCCGAGCTTGAGCTGAATTTGCTGGGATGTCCATTCCTGGGCTGGTGAATGTTTTCCACTTGGGAATAATCTTTCTAACTGCAGAATGATGAACCCGTTTGGAAATGTGCTTCTAATCCTTCCCAGACTGATGGACAGCACCTGCTGCCTCTCTAACGTCATTGCTGATGTCTTTCCTCCTTGGCGCAGACACGAATGCTCTAGACTTCTGCTGTGATGCTCAGACACACTGATGAGCAGTTTTTGAAGTTTATCTAATTACAAGCATTTGGCTTCTATTTATCTTAATTACACAATTACAACAAAACTATAACCCAGTTGTTCACACACTACTTCTGCAGCTCGGCTTACATAGTATATGTCATGTGTTGTTCATTTCAGGTTGTATTTATATTGTTTGAAAAGCTGATCAGGACCAAAATATCTCATTTTTAACTGACATGATATAAAACGTCTTTAAGTCATGTCTGCTTATAACATGAGGTTGTTTGTGTTTTGATGTCAGGCGACAGAAAGCCGCCGATGTGTGGATGTACACATTAATCATCTGTGTGCAAAGGTCTCCCACCCTTTCTGCAACTGCTATAATGCAGCAGTCGTTCACAGAGTTGCTCGCTTTAAATGGGTTGTCATCGTCTATCTCTGTGACAACCAGCCAGCCACCATCTGCCACCCACACATGAGGTGTGGAGGAAAGATTTTCAACAGTTACTGGCTTAAATGGTGGCTGCATGTGTTCCTTTTCTCAACAAGTGAATGGATTTAAATGAAATCATTCTCATGCCCTTCACACGTTGACATTTTCACATTTACTTACATAAGTTCTACTTTAAAAGTATATTAAAGAGATAAAGAATAACTTTTATAAACTCAAAATGTCCATGCACAGCATCACATTGAATTCTTCTGCTTGTGTATATTTGACCTTTAAAGTTCAATTAAGTGACTTAGAATATTGACATTGTTGGCCCGACTTATCATAAATTAAAAGTGTTATCTTGCTTATGTACTCAGTGATTTTCTTTTATTTTTTTACAAAAAGGATAAGAAATGTAATTCATTTGATGCTGCATGGGAAATGACATGAAAATGCTTAATTTGCTCCCCTATTCAAACACTGATTAGATACTTCAAAGTCCCAGTTTTCTGCCTGGGAAGAGTTTCTAAAGCTCATTGAGAAAATGAAACAATTTAATCACATTCTATTCAGTTTCCTTTCACACCTGCATTATCTGCCTTTCATTCACTGTGGAGCTTTAATGGGGAAACACAATTAAGCCTGTCAGGAAACTGGAGGGGAAGTTTGAGGTGTTCAGTCGTCGGCTCAGTGGGGTCAAAAGAAGCTGTCCAGCTCGACTTTGCTTCCATGTGAAGCCATCAGGGTTGGCGCTCTGCAGCCTGACTTGACATAAAGGTTTGTCTTTTAAAAGTGACCTGGCAGAGGACAAATGGAAAACCGTCAGTGTGATGAGTCCGAGCAGACATCTTCCTCTTTGGGATGACTTGTCCATTCAGATAAGACACGGCTGATTTTCTGAGAGTCAGGGCCTTCCTGTTACTTTTCTGAAAGGAAGAGAACAACCTGTTGTCAGCCCTGATTGCATTTGCTCCATCTGTGCATATGTTTTTCTGCTTCATGAGAACGTGAAGTGCATTACAGAGGAGAACCTCTTTCTCATAACGTCCATCGAAGCGGCTTTTAAAGCTTTTTCATTGTTCTGCAGAGGAACCTGCATTCCAGCTGGGGTGTGAACTCTCCTCTCTGTGGCTCTGCCTGCAGGGCTCTGAATAGATGCCAGGTGTCATATCAGCATTTGTGATCCTTATAAAGTGCAAGAGATCATCTGCGACGAAAAAAAACAAGTTTCAGTGTGTGGAGAGATGCGTCACGCTGCATGCTTTGTGACTTTCTGTTGCACTGAACTGGAAAACAATCTGAGTTTCAGCACAAGGTAGGTATGAAGTGATTCTGTGTCTTCAATTTCACAACTTCAGGATCATCCCCCCTCACTTCCGATTAGAACTCCGTGCTTCTGCAGCGTGTGTTGCTCTGTTTGACTCATAGGTGTCTTACAGCTTTATATTTAGTATAATAATAATAATAATAATAATACATTTTATTTGTGGGCGCCTTTCTTGACACTCAAGGTCACCTTACAGGATAAAACACAATAATAATAATAATGGATTAGATTTATATAGCGCTTTTCAAGGCACCCAAAGCGCTTTACATTGTGTGAATCCATTATTCATCCACTCCTCACTCATACCTGGTGATGGTAAGCTACGTGTGTAGCCACAGCTGCCCTGGGGCAAGCTGACGGAAACGTGGCTGCCAGTCTGCGCCTACGGCCTCTCCGACCATCACCGAACATTCATCCACCAGCGATGCCAACACTGGAGGCAAGGAGGGTTAAGTGTCTTGCCCAAGGACACAACGACAGATGACTG
Organism: Melanotaenia boesemani; assembly: GCF_017639745.1. Lineage (NCBI taxonomy): Eukaryota > Metazoa > Chordata > Actinopteri > Atheriniformes > Melanotaeniidae > Melanotaenia > Melanotaenia boesemani. The sequence goes on from NC_055684.1 coordinate 39,384,578, forward strand.
CGGGAGCGGGAATCGAACCGCCGACCTTCCGATCATTGGACGACCTGCTCTACCGCCTGATCCACTGCCGCCCCGACAAGAATAAAACAAATCAATAAATACACTGATAAATTAAAGGATGCATAAAACAATAATAAAAGTAGTGTGAAATATTACAGTGAGGATGCCAGTTTGAACAGATGTGTTTTGAGTTTGGATTTGAACAGTTATATAGAATCAGAGTTACGGAGGTCTGGGGGGAGGGAGTTCCAGAGATGAGGAGCAGAGCAGCTGAAAGCTCTGCTCCCCACAGTAACAAGGCGGGCGGGGGGACGATGAGGTGGATGGAGGAGGAGGATCTGAGGGAACGGACTGGTATGGAGACATGGAGGAGATCAGAAAGGTAGGGAGGAGCGAGGTGATGGATGGCCTTGTGGGTGAACAGCAGGATTTTGTAGTGGATGCGGTAGGTGACGGGGAGCCGGTGGAGCTGCTGCAGGACAGGGGTGATGTGATGGGTGGAGGCGGTTCTTGTGATGACCCGGGCTGCTGCATTCTGAACCAGTTGAAGTTAATGAAGCGTTTTTTGGGAAGACCGAACAGAAGGGAGTTACAGTAGTCGAGACGGGAGGTGGCAAGACTGTGAACGAGTATGGCGGCGGTGTGAAGGGTGAGGGAGGGGCGGAGGGGGTTGATATTGTGAAGGTGAAAATATATATTTAGTATTCAACTTATTTACTTCCAGTAAAAGTAACAAGATAATCATAAGAAGTTTTGGCAAATAAATGATGCAACATGAAAGTAAAAGGACATGTTAAGCAGATTAGAGGTTTAAAGGCATAAAATCTATAATAAAATTGCAAATGAAATGAATTAATTATAAATCTGTAAAATGGAAAGGTCAAACTAAGTGAGCTTTGTGTAAATTTGGAGTCGTTTAATCCACAACAGAGCAAAACAAAAAGATTTTCTGGGGAAATCGTATGTTTTGGTTTTGAATATCTCTTGTATAAGTCACATTCAACAGAAAATTACAATATTATTCACTCAAGTATTAGTCTTTTACTGGAATACTGATAAAATTATTTAGAAACTCAGATATTTACCACCATTTCAGAAGACCTGGGATTTTATTTAAGACGCGACCACCTTGCAGATTGTACACAGCTGTCAGCTCATCTGCAGGACAAAAAAAAAAAAAAAAAGAAGAAGAAAAAGAAAAAACATAACAAACAGGAGTTATTTGTAATTATTGTTACCATATTATCAGAATTCTGAGTCTACTTTAGTTTTGTGCCATTTTCTTTTAAAGGACCACTATGATGGACATAGCGACATCTAGTGGTAAAGTTGTGGATTACAACCAACACCACCTCCTGACCCGCCCATTCTGACAGTGAAGGACAAGCTATGAAGGTTGTTTAGGAAATGAAATGCACTCTTACTGCTTAGCTGGTTTCATTCTGGCCTACAGTAGAAATGTTCCAGAGCAACATGGCTGAGACGAAGCGAACCAGCTGTGGATATAAATGGGAGAAAAATACATTACTGTTTTGATTTCACATTTATGATATGTGAATGCTGTTCTGTACCTCTCTAAAATCTAAAATCATAATTTCTTCTTAAAGCTTTTTGCATTACTTTTATTTCGCTTCAGATTTAATGATCTTTTATTTATTTTCTTTTATTTCATTATTACACATTACTCGATTTTCATGATTACACATTTTATTGCTATGTTGCATTTCAGAGGTGTATTGTGTAACTTATAACTTTAGGCTTATTAATTGCTGGGATGCAGTTGCATCTCATAAATCCTTAAGATCAACACCTGCTGCAAAAATGGCAGAAATCATGTAATTATCAGAAATCCCAAATATAAACGGATTTTTGAAAACAGCCAATAAAAATATCCAGAGCAGCAGTTGTCTGGACCAGGATGCAGCAGAAGACACACCGGGTGCCTCCTGCCAGCTAAGAACAGGAAACTGAGGCTACAATTCACACACACTCACCAACACTGGACAATAGAAGATGGAGAAACGTTGCTGGTCTGATGAGTCTCCATTTCAGCTCCACATTCAGATGCTCGGCTCAGAATCTGCTGGAAACATCATGAAAACATGGATCCATCCTGCCTTGGATCAACGCTTCAGGCTGCTGCTGGTGTAATGGTGGGGGGAGATTTTCTTGGTCCACTTTGGGCTCCTTAGTACCAACGTGTCCTGGTTTAACCAGCACAGCCTACCTGAGTATTGTTGCTGACCATGTCCATCCCTTTATGACCACAGTGGAGCATCTTCTGATGCTACTTCCAGCAGGATAATGCACCATGTCACAAAGCTCAGATCATCTCCACCTGCTTTCTAGAACATGACGATGAGTTCACTGGACTCCAACGGCCTCCACAGCCACCAGATCTCAGTCCAGTAGAGCAGCTTTGGGATGTGGTGGAACGAGAGATTCTCATCATGGATGCAGCCGACAAACCTGCAGCAACTGTGTGATGCTGTCATGTCCAGGGGTGACCAAGTCCAGTCCTCAAGAGCTCCTAACCTGCAACTTTTGGATGCATCTGTTCTCCATCACCTGAATCAAATGAAAGTCTGGTTTGCAGCCTCTGCAGGGCTGAATGACATGTAAAAGTTGTAGGAGTGTTGCAGGGACCGGGCTTGGAGACCCCTGATCACTTCAATATGGAGCAAAATATCTGAGGAATGTTTACAGCACATTGTTGAATCTATCACACTAAAAAATAAAAAGGGGGTCTGACCCGGTACTAGCGAGATGAACGTAATAACCTAAGTAATTAATTTAGTATTTTATTCACTCATTATAAAATCTATATTCTAGATTAATATCGTGGTGTACTTTTACAAAGTTCTGAACACAACAGTGAGCCCATTTTCCTCTCATGTCTAAATGATGCATAATTGACTTGATTTAAATGGTAAATCAGTTCAGAGGTTTCATCAAATTTCTGCCAATACAAGCTGACCTCAAATATTTTAAAAACGGTTGTTACTAAACACATATTCTGTCATTATAAAAGCCGTTTCCATCACAGACATAAAAACGTGGGGTGTTTAAATCACAATGTGCTCTTTGTTTCACACGGGCTTCGTTACATCACTGCCAGGCTTGAACCTGATTCCTGCTGCTAACAGGCACTCACACACACTAACCACACACTAGGACTTAAAATACACAAGCATTTAGCAGACATGCAGTCACCTGGTGCTGAGGCCAGATAGGAGAAACACTTTGCTCCCAGCACTTTCTCTACAAGATGTCCTCCAAGTCATTAGCATTTAAATGAGAAAAGAAAAGTGTCATATCAAGATCACAGAACTACTGTTTGCAAGTGGAAAACTTGTTTAACACTTTAAGAGTGTTTAGGACAAACTTTTCTCATCTCCTGAGGTGAGAGATTGAGTGTGAGGGAGTTAGAGTCACTAAAACAAGACTCTGAATGGAAGGATGTGACTTGAAACAAAGATTACAGCCGAGTGTTTTCTGGTTGTTTTTTTTTTTTGTTTTTTTTTGGCTCCTACCTGTGGTTGGGGGTCTCTGTTTATGGCAGCATGAGGAGCTCCATCCACTTCCCAGACTCTGAAGGCTGAGCAATACTTTACTGCCCCCCCACCCCCGACCCAAGGGAACCACAACCAACCACAGCCAGAGAGAAGGAAACAGCTTTGATTTCCTTCCACTTTTCACACATCAAATGGGACGAGGGACCTGGTATTGACCGAGCTCCATAAAGAAGCTCATACCACAGCGTGCATGTGCATTTATTTCAGCTGAACCTGCATGTGTCAAGGAAAAGGTGAGTTCATTTCTACCCCTCCCCTGCTCTGCATCAGTGCTGAAATTATGTGAAAGGTAAATACTCTGTAATTGAATAAAATCACAAACCGCAACATCAGTCTGGTAAGAAATTTCCAACCCACTAGCAGATTCTCAATGCACCCCTGTTCTCCAGAAGTGGCTGTCTGAGGTATTTTCTGGCTGTCACTGTAATGCTGAGTGACAAAATCTGAACAAATACTACATCCACTAAAGTCTGAATGGGAATTTCAGTCAGTAAAGGAACCGCTCTGATTTTTTATTTTGTTTAAAGGAACTCAACCATGTTCTTGAGGTGGGTCATATATGATTCATGCCCAGCATGTGTCATACTTCCTTTTAACACCAACTTTCTGGGAGGTACCAGGACAAAGTTAATGTTGTGTAGCTTTGAGACTTGGGAGAAGTAAAACCTGGATTACATCACTGAATACTGAACAAGCATTTAGACATGCATGTAGTAGGATGATTGTTTTATTGAAACATGGATGGATGGATGGATGGATGGATGGATGGATGGAAGGGGAGGATCCATCCCTCCATCAGGCCTGTTGAGGTGGGGATACTGGGGAGGATCCAGCCCTCCATCAGATCTGTTGTGGTCCGTGTTCAGGTCACCAGTTCATCACAAGGCTAACACAGAGAAAAACAAGACAATCATGCATCGCTCTCCCTCCTAAACTCAATTTACAATCAGGATCAGTAGAAAATATAGTTTTTCTAAATGCTTACGCATGTTGTAGAGTTGGTTGCTTGTTTTGCTTTTCAGTCACTGAGGTTTTATTGCACTTAGAATAATAAGTGTTTCTCCTCCAGCCACTTGTTGAGAGTAAAGTTGTTATTATGATGGTGCTGCATTTTATCCAGCTTGATTACTTTCATGATGTTTTATTAACTTTCCAGGTGCAGAGAGACATGAAGCAGTTGCAGGAAAAGATGACTTTATAAGTCAGTAATGTAGATTAATTTAAAGTCAAGGCAGTTGCATTTTGGCCCTTGTAGGAGAAGTGAAAGTGTGAGGTATGCTGTCACCCTCAGTGTTTCTATAAGTTAGGCTATTTGTCACCCTGCTTTGTCACTATTTGACCTGAACTCCCTGACCCACGGGTTACAGGTTGACCCCGACATTACCAATGCATGCCTATCTGTTAATGTGACAGCCTGCAGTTCAGACTTCTGTTGTGTTGGAAGTGGCCATTTCCAAACCCGACAGTTTGTAGATGCAGAAAAGCAGAAAAGCATCACCAAGATCCCCTTTCAGACATGAGTGTTGCATGTCTGAAAGGGGATCCGGTCTCCAGAAAGTTTTAAGAAGAGTAATTTTCTAGTAATATGATAATCAAAAAGCTTCTCAAGAAGAATAAAGAGAAAACCATTACCTGACTTACTATCCAACCAAATTTTGATTGGTTTGGATTTGATCTGCCTTATTCACAAATAAAACTATTTGGTATAAAATATGTGAGCCCAATCACAAATTTAGTTGCTTGCAACCCCTAGATGTCACTACCTCCTGTACAGTAGACCTTTAATAGAATAGCTTCACTCTGACAAATATTTGTGCTTTTATGTAAAGAGCATGGTGGTCAGCTGTTGTTCTAAAAGAGGAAATGCCTCCACGAACTGAAGTACGCCACTTTCAGGTTTGGACGAGAAACTGCAACATAACGTATCGTGATAGGACCGTTTGTGTTTATGTGTTCCTGGAATTCTGGAGCTTCTTGCTGAATTTGTGTGGCAACCGCAGAAGAGAACCTGCAACATAATACCCTGCACTCGAGTGCGAGAGCACATTTTACCAGCGTCAGCTACCCTGGCCCTACCGTACACAGATCCCGACCCTACCATACACAGACACAGACCCTACCGTACGCAGACACAGACCCTACCGTATGCAGATCCCAACCCTACTGTATGCAGACACAGACCCTACCGTACGCAGATCTCGACCCTACTGTATGCAGACACAGACCCTACCGTACGCAGATCTCGACCCTACTGTACACAGATCCCGACCCTACTGTATGCAGACACAGACCCTACCGTACGCAGATCTCGACCCTACTGTATGCAGACACAGACCCTACCGTACGCAGATCTCGACCGTACTGTACGCAGATCCCGACCCTATTGTATGCAGACACAGACCCTACCGTACGCAGATCTCGACCCTACTGTACGCAGATCCCGACCCTACTGTATGCAGACACAGACCCTACCGTACGCAGATCTCAACCCTACTGTACGCAGATCCCGACCCTACTGTACACAGACACAGACCCTGCCATACGCAGATCCCGACCCTACTGTATGCAGATCCCGACCCTACCGTACACAGACCCTACCATACGCTGAAGCCGACCCTACCGTACACAGACACAGACGCCGGCCCTACCTTACACAGACGCCAGCCATAACATACGCAGACGCCGACCCTACCGTACGCAGATCCCGACCCTACCCTACCGTACGCTGACGCCGACCCTACCGTACACAGACACAGACGCCGACCCTACTGTACGCAGATGCCAGCCATAACATAAGCAGACGCCGACCCTACCGTACGCAGACGCCAACCCTACTGTACGCAGATGCTGGTAATACCTTACGCAGACGCCGACACTACCGTGCACAGACGCCAGCCATAATGTACGCAGACGCTGGCCCTACCATACGCAGACGCCAGCCATAATGTACGCAGACGGCGACCCTACCGTACGCAGATCCCGACCCTACTGTATGCAGACACAGACTCTACCGTACGCAGATGCCAACCCTACCGTACGCAGACGCCAGCCTTAACATACGCAGACGCCGACCCTACCGTACACAGATCCCGACCCTACTGTATGCAGACACAGACCCTACTGTACGCAGATGCTGGCAATACCTTACGCAGACGCCGACCCTACTGTGCACAGACGGCAGCCATAATGTACGCAGATGCTGGCCCTACCATACGCAGACGACACATTAATATAAATCCATCCTAGGTCTGATCTAAAACTGTTGATTTGGATAAACTTAATTCAACCATGTGTTACTAATCTAAACAAATAATTTAAGTTGGTTCAGTTATTCACTTTTTACAATGTAGGACTTCTTAAACTCGCTTGATCATTTAATTTCCACCAAAACAGCAGAATCTGTATGTGATTAACTGATTTACTAAAAGAAAAGCTGATGTCTTAGAGTCTTCGTTGGGTATCAGACGGGATTCCAACTCTAAAAAGATCACTTTTCATTTAACTTATTAGTTTAAGTTTAGGTTGAATCATAATCCATGAAAAAGAGATGTTTAACTTTTTCTCTCTTTCTGTAAAACTACATTCTGCAGTCTTTTAGACTATGTCAACAACTGAGACTTTTGGATGGTCCATTCGGGGAGCCTTCCCTTAACTAAGGTAATCTGGCCAAAAAGATAACAGATGCAGTGAGTTCCCAGCATCAGTGGTAACAGTGGAAGAAACCAGTGATATGAAGAACAATCTCTCTGGATTGCTTGCTATCTATGGCGCTGTTGACTTGGCACTGCATTGCACAAAGGATGCTTCCTGAGGATGTCATGGGACCTTTGGGTAAGAGTGCAATACTTCCTCTGGAATCTTTTCTGCCTTTCGATAGGACACTGAGGTCCTGACCTCATCTACTGAACCCATTCAGGTTTGACTGAGATGCCTGAACTCTTCTTATGTTTTCAACAGAGGGCAAAAATAACTTTTCAAACCTGCTGGATGAGTTTCACCCTTGTTGCATGTCATGATCTGATTGTAGATATAATCAGCGAAGACAAAGGAATTTGCAAAAATGTGAACATCATTCAGCAAAAATCAAAACATTTAGATGCAGGGTACAAAAATATATAATCCAGATTTAAAAAGTCTAAATAAATATGCATGATTACACAGTTTGAAGGAAGAAACAGCCTCAGTGTTCAGATCAGTTTTATGCATGAATTTCAGCTCCAAAATAACTACATTAACATCCTCCTACACAAAGTGAAGCTGAGTAAATGTAAGGTGACAACAATCAGTGGAATTAACCCACCCACTGCAATCATAATAGTGGTGCCACATTTCTTCTCTCCTCTTTCCATGCCGGCCATGTAAACTAGCCTGGCTGAGGAATTGGGAGCTGCAACCACCAGAACTGAAATGCTATCACGAAGTTTCTAATCAAACTATTCTGGAAAACTCTCCATACTGCCCTGTACCACTATTGTTTTAGCAGAGACAGGATGCTCCCTTCCTCTCCCACACCCTCGCCCATGATGTTAAAAGCACTTTCCGCATTTTAAGCTGCTTAAGTCGATTTGAGTTGTGCAGACACTGCTAACTGCAGAACTACCAAGGAAAAGGAAAAGGTAACAGTAGGTTATGTTATGTCAGTAACCACCACCTTTTTACCCATGATACAATTTGCAATACAATCAGCATGTCATTGGTGGTGGTTTCTTTTCCTGTACTGTCCATTTAACTCATGGTACCAACTTTAAAATTCAAGCAGTTCAGAACTTTCTAACATTGTCTAATGGTTAACATAGCACAGGAATTAAAGCACAGAACTCAAATGTATAGAAGAGCAATTGAAAAAGTTCAATTTCAGCTGAATTGGCATTTCCCATGAGCCTTTGTGGTCCAGATATGTTGGGTTTTGAAAGTAGTCCCGGCCTTTCTGACAGAAAAGTAACATGTTCAGTTTTCTTTGCTAATCATTATTATTACACTGCACGACATAGAAAATATTAGAAACAACTTATTTGTGTTAGTAATGAGACACATTTTATATAAAACATAAAATGCTAATTAATCAATACTAAAAAGTTTATGTTCAAATAAAATCTGGGCTAAGAGAGCAGCTAAACTGCAGGCTAACTGGCAGAAGCAAACCCCTAAAATTCTGCTTTCTGGGTGAGCTTCGTTGTGCATCCATGCATTAAACATACTTTTAAAAACATGAATATTTGAGGGGGATGATCTCCTAACACCTATACTTTCACTAGGGTTCTCTGCATTAAAGGGATTCCTATAGCAACCCTAATTCTTACAGAGAACCCTTGAAGAACCCGTGATAGAACCTTTCAATGAAAAGGGGATTTTCAGACACAAATGGTTCTGGGTAGAGCCTCTGCCCTTCACTGACAATCCTTTTGGAACCCTTATTTCTAAGAGTGAAGAGAACTGTCTTATCTCTAAGAAGAGAGATGGGAGACCACAAACACTGAAACTCTGTGGGACATGCTGGATACTTGCTCTAACCACCAGGACAGAAGTTTAATCTCCATTGCCACCAACAGAACAACGACAAGGAGCTATAGACAAATCCAGCAGATGTGTTTCACCATCTCGTGGCATCACCTTACTGTGGTGGTAAATCTTACTTCGTATGTGCTACTGCCTGCTGACATTCATCTACTGAAACTCATTTTAATAACTAACAATCCACATTGGAATATAAAAAATATTTTCCTCATAATTTAACAAAAGTTGGCAAAGAAACAGCTTCAAACTTTTGGAAAGGCTGTTAATTTTCTATTTTATCTCTGGTGTTTAGGCTGCAGGACACCACTGTACGTGATCTGTAAGTGAATACACCTCAACTCGTCTCTGTGTGGACATGGACTTCATTTAAATCACTCTGGCTCTGAACAGTCAAAGCCCCCTGTGCTCCTTGGGGGACCCCCTTGAAGATCCAGGGACCCTAGGCTGGGAACCATTGATCTAGAGTAAAAAAGAAAAGGCAACACCCAAGGAAGAGATATGGAATTAGATAATTATCTGTTTTTGCAATTTTCATAAGAACAAAATGTTGCATCCACATCATTTTCTGTTTTCCTGATAATATAAGTCTGGCCTCGCTCATTACTGTAATCAGTGGAGAAATTTAGCTGCAACTGAGATCTAAAATGGGTTTTGCCAGGAGCTAGCAAATTATACTAAACACCCTCTGCTGAGGAAGTGCCCGTGGATCTGTGGAGGAAAAAACCAAATTAGTCATGTTTCTTTGACTTACAATTTATCCACCCAGTTCTGCTTCAGCTTGTTGAGTCTATCAGTGGGCTGAAGCTTTTCCCCACACAGCTAACATAAGGACTGTTTACATTCAAGCTCATACCAAAAGTTAATTTTTAAACCAGCTAACATTACATGAGTGCTTTTGACCTACAAGGAAGAAACTGAAGTATTCATAATAAACTCATCTAGGCACACAAAAAACATGAAAGCCACCAGCGGAAGTTGGAACAAGGCAGCAGAGCTGCAGCAACATTACTTTTACCCATTTAATGATCAGCCATGATTACAAGTCAAAACCAGCTTCTAGGATGTGTGTATTTCTCAAGCAGCAACCTCTGCCTGTAAAATGTGAAGCCTACGTGGAAGTACAAAAAACTGCAGTTCCCCCCTCGTCCACTAGGGGCTCCAAAACAGAGCAAATCCCCATAGACTCCCATGTTAAAAAGACCAACTTTACAGCAGAAAAAAAACATGTTTAAAGCCTGGTACAAAAATCCATTTTAGGATTAACAGGTCAAGTTCACCTTCATGACAACTGTGAGGGGGGTGAATTTTTTTCTAACCCATCCGTTTGGATGTTATTTAATCTTGAAATTCTGCATAATTAGGGGCGTGTCCTTTTGACTGACAGGTATTTAATATCCGCGGCAAGAAGGGAGAGTGCAGCACAACCACGGTTTTTAGCCGACTGACAGCGCGCTTTAGCTTTGGCTCGCCTACCTCCGTTAGCTGGTTAGCTATCGTTGCTTGGGGTTAGCTCAGTTAGCTCTTAGCTACAGGTAGCTCGGAGTTTGATCATTGTCAATCATCCACGCCCACCTTCACAGTCCCCCTCTCAGTTCCACCTCTTTGCCCATTTTTGGATTTTCCAGCCTAACGACACGTGTGACACTGCCAAGATGGCGACGTTGGGAACACCTAAAGAGTTTCATTTTTGCTCTTCAGAAACCTATGGATGACATCACGGAGGCTCCTTCCACCTTTTATGTACAGTCTATGGTATTTCTTAGTTATTTTAAGTGAACTTTAACATAAAGAACTCCCTGATTATGGAACTTTTTTCACATGGTCTCATTCATCAGTTTGACACACTTATTTTGGTTTTCCTTGTGTCGAACTGATACCATCCTATACAATTTTCGGCATTAACTCAGCTGTGGCTCCCTGCCTGCCAGTATCGACACTGAAAGCCTGCAGAGCATTGATTGGTCAGGGAATCACCAGAAGGAGTAATGAAACAAAAAGTTATGAGACTTCCATCTTGTAGATCCAGGATCAAGTATAATGATGCAAAAATCTTTGCATCATCAACGCTTCTGAAAAGATGTTAAGTAAAGCAAAAACACCCCTCTTTTTCCCTCTTCCCTGGTTATGTTTTCTGGCTTTACCAGCTCACAGGAAGCCACTGCCATGGATACGGTTTCAGTGCTGCCAGGTGTGCCTTTTACACCATGTGGATGCACGCCATCCTCCATTTTTATTACAAAGGGGCTAAGTTGTTGTGACACTGCATCCTGAAACCTGTTGCTCTCCTCTGTGCCAGATCCATGCACGCTGATTCATGTTATGACTCTGTGCCTGTGCTACTGTAACTGCCATGCAGTGTGAGCCTGAGGAAACACACACATACCTGTGCTTTATCACCTACAAATATCTTAGCAAGATTCCAATAAAAACTGAAAGGACAGATATGCAAAGCAATGCTTAATTTTATCTGAAAAAAGCATCAGTAACTGTAGCATTTCAGGATGCATGCACACTCTGATGTCCTTCGGTTTAAGTACAGCACAATGACCCCCCATTTCTTGAAGCGCACATCAGGGCCTGCATGGGAGATCTGAGGCTGACAGGAGACTGTGTAACCTTGTGTTTAAAATGCTGTGAAAGCTGTTGGTCTCTATGTGAGAAACTTGTGTTGTCTGCCATAATGCTTGAGGGGCTGTGGGCCTTGCATGTCTGGGCTGATCAACTTCAGTTTGCAGACTACACATTGCCAATAGCGCTAAATGCCAAAGCCTGGATTCAATTAATTTCTTTGGGAACTGAGTAACAATGTCAGCATCATTAAGTGACACATACTTCAGAAGTTTCAAGCTTGGGTCTAATCAGTAAAATGGGCTTTTACAAACATAGCAAATCCAAACCGTGCTTGGGTGTGAACGCTGGGATTGCATGATGTCATAGGAGTGGCTGCTGTGCTGAACATTGTGTGCCTCTGAATGTCTAAAACAACACTTTCTCAGTTTGGTAATGTGGCAAATACGAAGAGATAATCAGGCCAAAAATAGCATACTCTTGAAATAATAACAACCACGAAATGCAGGCAACTAGAGTCGTATATGAGTCATCTGTGAGTTTTAACTTTACAAATTCAATTCCAAATAAGTTGGAATGCTGTTAAATTTCCATACAAACAGAATGAAAGGATTTCTAAATCACACAAACCAATATTTCATACACAATAAAACACAGAAATGTTGACCCATCAGATGTTGAAAGCAAGACATGTTATTCCATGAAAAATATTGGTCCTACTTGAATTTGATAGAAGCAACATGTCACAAGAGACTTGGGGCAGCAAAAAGCTGGAAAAGTAACATGGATGGTAACATGATACAAATGTTTAATAAGTGGAACAACCAAGAATGAAAAGAGCACCTTAAAGAGAGAGAGTCTCTCAGAAGTCAGACTGGCAGAGGGTCAGTTGTAAAAATAAAACACTGCATCTATGAATTTAGCTGCAATTTAACAACAATACTTTTCAAACTTACATTGTAAATTCTCTGACCTGGCCTGGCCCCCTATCAGAACTTTTCTAGACCCGCCCCTGCATAGCAGAGGTATAAACCCTGCCTACCACCAGCCAGCTATTGTGTTAGAGAAGGTCCTGCCAACAACATCACTGTGGGGTAAATATGTGACGGTGTGAACCATGAACCGCTAGTTTCCTCCTTCTCAGCTGATCCATAAACACAACAAGAGAGAAAAGCCGATCAGCTGATCACCGGCAGCCGTCATGATTCACAGCAGGAGAGGGAGGGGAGAGGAGGAGGCTGCTGCAATGTGCTGTACAGCTGCAGGGACCACCGGAACAGCAACGTCTGTGCAACTACATCAAAAGTTTTTAAAAAGAAGTTTTTATGCATCTGTTTATTTTAAGCTGGAAATTTTAAACTTGATCAAGTTTTAATACTGTTTTCATCTAATATTCTTTCTTTTCCCTTTTCGTTTAATTTAAAATTATGCTTCTTGTATTCTGTAAAGCTCTTTGAATCGTTGATGAATTGTGTTACAAATAAACTTGCCTTGCTTAAAGTGAAGTTGCCTTCACAATAAAAACCCACCAAATCTCCACCTGATCTGTTGAATTAATTTCATGTGTGTAATGTATTGATAAAAATAAGTGCTGCCTGCATATTGTTCTTATTAGCATGCTGAGAATGGGCCAAATGAAATGCACAAAATGCAGTGTAACTGTATTTTAATGGGGTGTCTGCAGGAATCTCTCAGATTCAATTACAAAGAGTAAAACAGTTGCGTCAAGGACTCCAAAAACAAACCAGAGTTTTTGGGGCAGAAATGCATGTGCAGCAATAACAAAGAGCTGCTGAGAACCTGTTCAGATATGAGCCGAAGACCCAGCAGACGGCTGTAAAAGTCATCATGATCAGATGTCATCCACTGCTCGTACTGTACCGATGTTATACCCATGTCTCCAGGTGACCGAGTCATCAAGTTTTATACTCTTCTACTTATTGGTGGCGATGAGTGCCACCATGCATCGCACTCTACCAGGATGACATATGAGCAGGGAATGTGAAGTCCCTGTGCTAACCACTCACTTAAATAGCATTTGTCATGTCTTTTAGCAGTTTTTAAATCAGAATTTTGTCCTGCCGGTAATGCTGTTGGAAATTATCCTGTTTTTTATTCCCTTTGTACTAAAGCAGGAGACTTTATCGAACAGCCCTCTACATGAACCTTCTGAACCACTGAACTGTTTTGGCTTGTAGTCCTGGCTGGATTTCCATCCTTCCCCTTAAACCCTATTCGCTCTCTTTATACGACCCATTGGAAGTGTCACCTTAAGAGGATTTTCCAGCAAAGATCTGCTCCCTGGCATCAAACATTAGCTCAAGGCATGAAATTAGCTTTTGGCAACATGGCTAGGACTCACAAAAACAATCACCCTTTCACCCAGTTAGAAAATACTGACTAACTTCAAAGCCACTTCTTTTGTTTTGCATGGAGAAAAGAAAAAATGCAACTGCCTCAGGAGTTTCTATATTATGCAGCATATAGTGAGAGCAAAGTCAAGTCATTAAACAAAAAAGAAAAAGTTATTTCCAAATGTGGATCTGCTGTTGTTGGTTCTCTCCAGGAGATATTTATGACAAGGTAAGCTCACTTCACAAATGCTTTCTTAAAAATAAATAAATAAATAAATCCAGTGTGTTTGGAGAGTATTCTGATCCCAGAGTTCAGTGTGATGGATGAGCAGTGCACAGCAGCACAGCTTGAGCCAGTGAACGCTGGCCTGGTTGTCATTGATGGGGAGCTGGATCATCGTTTGTGTGCCCTGAGGTGTTGCAGAGACCAGCAGCTTCAACAGCAATGCACAGAATAGCACTTTGAAATATTCTACAGAGAAATAAAGGACAGTTCTATTGTTGTAGTTCTAATAGAACATTGTGCCATCTGTCTTAAACTTTTACAACACAAGCTCATCTTAACTGCATCAGGAAATGACCCAACATATAGCAGTTACCCCCAGGGCACACGGACTGTTTTCCTCATGCATTAGAAAGGATGAAAGGCTCTTCTGCTGGGTATGGAGGTAACAATTCTGCCCATGTAGGGACATCTTTCTTTTGCATACAAAGTTTTCTCGAGAGAAATACCTGCAGGGGTTCATGGAAATTTCTATCAATTGTGACCCGTAATGGTAAGAATTTGGGAAATTGTCACCACTTAAGCAGGCAGCAAAAGGGAATGAAGGAAATAGGAGGGAGGGAGGATTGAGGAGAAAAAAAACAACACCTGTAACTACAACCTGCAGCTCTGTCAGATAGAGCGAGGAACAGGTGATCAGATAATCCCCCTATCCCAGCAGAGCAGCCCGACCGTACACTCATGTATTAGCAAGCGCCTCTTTGATGGAGGTCTGGATGGTGACACAGCTCAGCGATGAGCGAGGAGAGATAGAGGAGATTAAACATTCTGTGTCACGAGAGGACGAGGAAGACGTACGCTGACATAAAGCAACACATGTTGTTTTCCTGTCATCACACGTAAATCACTACATGGTTGGTAGAAGTAGTTTTATAGCCAGAAAACGAATGGCTGCAATTTTATGTAATGCACTGATCCAGTTCAAATTTGAGACTGTGCATGAGTGTGTGTTTTATTGATAGATGTGATAATGGGATAATGAAAAGTATGTACACAAGACTAGAAGTAAATAGCCATGGCAGTAGTTTTATGAGGCTGTTTTAAATGCAACATGCTGAGAAAAACAACTTAAGCTGGCTGGTACAGCCAGTTAGTCACTGAACCTTTGCTGACTGTTTTAGTTAAGCATTTTAACCAGCTGAAACTGATCTGTAAACTTTGATTAAATAACTTTTTATTGATGTTTTAAGTCTTCACTTCCTTAATTCTGTTAATTATGTTAATGTGACAACACAAAACTTTCTTGATAAGAATCTTTGCTCTCAAAAAATGCACAATTATTTAGCTTTAGGTATGTCAAACTATTGAGGTTCATTAACATGAGAAATTTGGTAAACTTATGCTACTGAATAAGAAAGAACACCCTCTTTTAATTAGGGTGTCTTAAGGTCTTCCAGGTCTTAAGATATGTAATTACAACCTCAGATGAAATACAACTCATGTAGTTTGCTGGTCTATGTATGTGTTAACATAGAGTAAAAACAGCAGTTATCGGAGAATTATATACCTACAGGCCTCGGTTAGTTGGGACTTGCTTGGAAGGGTTCCAGGAAAAAACTTCTGGAACAATGTCCTTTGGAAATACAAGATGAGAGTGGAGGTTTTTGGCCATAATGAACAGCACCGTGTTTGATGAAAACCAAATACAGCATATCAGCAAAAACACCTCAGAGCAACTGTGAAGCACAGTGGTGCAGGAATGATGATTTGGGCTTGTTTTGCAGCCACGGTACCTGGACACCTGGGTATCCATCCATCCATCCATCCATTCAACGCACACCCACCCACACATCCATCCATCCATCCATCCATCCATTCAACGCACACCCACCCACACATCCATCCATCATCCATCCATCCATTCAACGCACACCCACCCACACATCCATCATCCATCCATCCATCCATCCATCCATCCATCCATCCATCCACCAACTCATCCATCCATCCATCCATCCATCCCTTATCTGGAGGTCAGGTCATGGGGGCAGTAGCCTAAGCTGAGCAACCCAGACTTCCCTCTCCGTGGCCACTTCTTCAAGCTCCCCCAGGGGAATCCTGAGAAGTTACCACACCCACTGGGAGACATAATCCCTCCATCGTGTCCTGAGTCTACCCTGGGGCCTTGTCCCAGTGGGACATCCATCTGGTTCCTCTGGATGTGGAGGGGCAGCAGTTTTACTCTGATCTCCTCCTGGATGACTGAGCTTCTCACCCTATCTCTAAGGGAGTCCAGACACCCTCATTTCAGTCTCTACCCACAGCTGGTGACCTCACGTGAGAAACTTAGATCAACTGATAAATCCAGAGCATTTCCTTTCAGCTCAGCCCCTTCTTTACCGATGTAGAATCCACATCACTGCAGACGCTGCACCGATCCACCTGTAGATCACCCATCATATATACATGTATTCTGTTGTTCATCTAAAGTTCTATTTACCTAATTTTAAGATTTGACAGATAACCAGAGGATTTTTTTTCTTTTTGTATTGTGGCCTGATTTTTAATTAAGAATTAAGAAGGTCAAAAATCAAAAAGACGCATCACAACAACAACTGAAGTACTACATACACACTTACAGAAAAAAAAACAAATTTATCTCTTAGTATATAAACCTGCTGGAAAACTCAGTGACTGTATCAGCACGCAGAGCATGAGGAAGAGGAGTGATCAGTGATGAAGAATGGTGAGTGAGATCGTGCAAATGCGACCACGCCTCTACGAAGGTCAGAGGCAGACCAGGGCAGCCCAGAGACCCGGGCCATCAGCAGCAGCCCTGGAGCACTAACCCAAGCTACCCCACCCAGAAGACGACCCAGCCCCACCCGAAGGGCGGCAGAGGAGAGCCCCAGCAAGAGCCCCCCGTGGTCTTGGGGCACATGTCCCAGTGGGCCAAGATTGGCAGCCAACGGGACCGGCCATCCAGGGCGGCCCGAGCAAAGGGCCCAGGGCCCCAGGAGCCCAGAGGCGGCCGCCCCACCCCCCAAAGGCAGAGGGCCCACACCGTGCCTAGGAGGACCAGGCGCCCCAGACAACCACCCGGCGTAGGCCAGCACACACCCCAATGTTCCAGCAGCACACCCCGGGAACCAGGGTGCCATCGACCCCTCCCCCCACCCTCCACCTACTCCAATCTCCACCCCTTATAACCCCACACTCACATCCTCCCCTGTGCCGTACCCACAAGCACTCCCAGTCACACATAACCCACTCACCATGCCCCGTGGGGGATGTCCCAGGCGGACCAGAGAGCAGCGAGCCTCAAACACGGACCACACCACCACCCCAAGCACCCCACCCCCCAAACCCAGATGAGGCAGGCCCAGTACCCCCCAGAGCCAGCAGCCCACTAGTGGAGCCGATCTGGGTCCCTGGGGCAACCACTTCCCCCCACCCATCTCCGGCAACACACAGGGGGAACAGTGGTGTGAGGGGTCCCCTTTACCCTCTCCCTCCCCGCTGCTGACTGTTTATGAAGTGTGTTTTGTTTGCAATTAAAATTAAGAGGCAGTGACCGAACTGTGCTGGGAGTGAAGCCACCTAACTTGCCCCGCCCACCATGCACTGCATGACACGCCCCCAGATGATATTTGTGTCTAAATGCAATGAAAACTGAGAGGCGAGAAGCAAGCTTCCCTCTGGGTGGTGAGCCTCTGGTGGCATTAGGCACCCCCGCTCCCCGGGAGGTTCCCCAGGCCAAGACAGGCCGGGAGAGGTGGCCCTCCACGACCGGGTCATTCAGGGACTGCAGCCAATGAGCCGCCACCAACCCCAGAAGGCACCCACCCCCACATTCCTAGCAGTAAATGAGAGGAGGGGGTGGAGGACAGCGGTAAAGCCCAGACCCACGGCACATGACACAAGTGCACTTGACCCCCTCTAAGGCTGGCAGGGGTACCCTCTGTCACCCAGCAGGTAACCATCAAACTCTCCTATAATACAGGATACAATATTACATTTTGTTAGTTGTGTTACGACCCGACTCAGGGGTATGAAAGGGCGTAACAAAAGAAAACGGTGAGGACAGGTGGTGAATTAAAATTAAGCACATTTATTACAAAATCCCATGAAACAGTGAATGAAAACTTGTAACACAAGGTAAAAGTGTGCTGGGGTTAGCGGACCTGCAGAAAGAAACAAACCAAAACATATACCCAACACTCACCGAGTGCAAACGAAGACATAACCGCAACTCGGTGAGGAAACTATAACCAAACAAAAAGCAGCAGGCCCATAAACTAAAGTGACCGTGGTCACAACACAATAAAACACTAACCTAGCCCAGCACTGAAAACAATCACACAAAAGTAAACTTAATCACACAGGAACCAAACCCTTAAAGCACCCACAGTGACAAAGGAGGTTGTCGCGACACCCGCACACACCCGGTGCACAATGTGAGGGGGAAAGCGGCCTGAGCCTTTCTGGCTTCTTCCCTCCAGACCGGCCTCGGCTGCAGCCTTTTCAGCCAGAGCTTCCACACGAGCAGCAGCCTGACTGGTCCAGGGGAATGCCAGTCAGAGGGGGTGGGGACAGAGACGCTGGCTTCAGCCACTCCAGGCAGCGCTCTGCAGTCCCTAATCAGAGGCACAAATGGCCACAGCTGTCTGCAACAAGCAGGGGCCGTAACAAGTTGTGATAGGTCAAACAAAATATTGATTTTAATGTATATAACGCACCACGGGCAAATCTAGCGCTCAGTGTACACTCAGGAAAGACTGGAGAGTCGTCACAGACCCAGGCCACTTTGCTTCCACATTACTGATGATGTTGGCTGGATCACATATGATCTTCAAAGTACAGAAAAGTAATTAGCTGCAGTAGCTGTAATGTGAAGTATCTGGGATTCTAAAGGTTACTACTTGCTTGCACATTAATGCTGTGGAAAGACTTCCTATTCACACAATCACCTTCATCTCCTGAAGGAGCTGTGATAGGAATCTGAGTCCCATCTATGCAGCCAATCACACCTGGAAAGCCTAAAATATATCAGATTAACTGATGTGTTCCACACTTAAAATAAGTTCATTATTGCTTAGACAAATACCTGCAATTCTGTGGAATTCTTCTTTGATGTATCTTGTTTGTCTGTGACTTGGGAAAACCACTAAAGTGTAGAGCAAACATTTCAGTGTAAGAGTGACAGTTCCCATATCCCGACAGACTGTTGCCTTTGGAATATGCTCAGCGTCACCTATGTTATAAAGAAAACTCCCGTTGGCAACAAAACGAAATGCAACACAAAGAACCTGCTCTGACCTGAGAGCAAGTCCACAATGTGTCATATGGCCAATATGAGGGCTGAGAATATTGTTCAGATGCAAGATCGATTGTTTAGAAAAACGGTAACGCTCAAACAAAAAAATCATGAGGGAATGATAAAACATCCAAGCGGGGTCTGTCACCCTTTCCCGACGTAGATATCTGCGGAGTCATTGTGCTTCAATGTCAACTGGCTCTTCAAGAAAGGGACACGCCATGTCTGACCCTTGCTTCAGTCTGATAACTCAAAGAAAACAAATATTAATGCAAACACATTAGACCTTACAGTGCCAACATTGTATGGTATGAGAAATTGATTTAGTAAAGATTAAGGTGAAATGGAATTTGTAGTGTTTAGACTTGGCTGCAAATAAAATTAAAGTGGATATATGCTGGTGGTGAGATGTGGATGTGTGGCTGGCCATCACACACTTCCCCTCTTCAGGACTCTCGTTGGTAAAATAGTCTGCCCGTGGGGTTCTCCTTGCCTGGTATGTGGTTGAACTAAAAAGGTTGCGGTTCCAGATGGTGCTTTTTTTGTTTGTTTTTGAGCGGCAAATTCTACGGAAGCCAAGAGCAGTCATGCTCGCATGTTTTTTGTGACAATGGGATCATTTATTTAGTTATTTTAAAAAAGACATGGCACCCCCATAAGAATTTTTCTAGACCCGCCCCTGCATAGCTGAAGTATAAACCCTGTCTACCACCAGCCAGCTACTGTGTTAGAGAAAGTCCTGCCAATATGGGGGTGAATATGTGACGGCGTGAACCATGATCCACTAGTTTCCTCCTTCTCAGCTGATCCATAAACACACACACTTTATTAGAAGTGAGGTGACTTGGAACTAACTAGATGACGCTGTTTTATGAAGGCTGACATGGAAGGGGAAGAAAATGAATAAACCAGATTGAAATTCTCCAGCCTTTCAGTGTTCATCCCAGGAGAGCTACTAAACAAAAGGAATATCTGATAAAACACTGAGGAGACAGAGGCAGAGAAACTTTGGGGTTTAAATTATTGAATGATTTTGCAGTTGTAATGCATAGGATTGTCTTTATGAGCAGAGATGCTGTGAATGTATGTTGAATTGTAGTAAAGCTGGATTTGATAATATCTAATTAAACCAAATTCAAACCAGTCATAAACCAGTTTTTTACCATATTCCATAATTATGTCTCAGTCATGACAACATGAGGTTAATAACAGTCACTTTGATCATGACCTCCATGCTGTGATATTCACCAGGCAAAAATTCAAAGCTTTCATTTCTGATGCTTTGTGTTGAATTTCTGAGGTGGTGTGGCCTTCACATTGTGCCGTGTGGAGACTAAAAGAAACTGGTATTGAGTGTGGTATCCATGGAGACCACTCCATAGTTAAAGGGAAAGATTCTCTGCCAGCATTGTGTGTCTAGACCATCTAAGTGTCTGCAGTCGCTGAAGCACGTCTGCTGTGTCTTGCTTTCATGTACTACATCAGAGCCATGCTAATGCTACTTTTAGCGGCCCTCAGCTTATCCTCAGTTTAATTGTGAGGTGCCCATAGCAACTGGTAATTGTGAAAAAGAGACTCGGCTTTTCATTTTAATTTGTTTGAAAAGAGTGATGCCAAAATCAGCAGGCCACGAAAGCTGCAGCTTTTTTCCTTGTTGTTTCCAGGATTAAAGAATTTTTGTGATGTAAAATAACTCCTGTTATTTCATAAAAGAACCCTAAACATATATTTCTTAATCAAATTTTTTGACTGAGATGCTGAGACTTCTGTGTATTCAGTCTAGAGAGCCACTTCATGCAGCAATGATTCAACATTTTTGGCCACTTCTACCTTCATGTTTGCTGTTACTACTGTAAACAACCCAATCTCACATCATTTTAGGGGAACTATGTTGTCCCAGTTAATGGGACCTATTTGTAGTTTTAAACACCTAAATCTACCCATGTATATTAACTACAAACTTAACCATATATTTTTAATAACTGTAACCATTAGCACATTTAGAAAAGTAGAAAAGTAAGTAATAGTGGAAACAGTGGAACAGTGGAAAGCTGACTGACTGGCCCATTCAGTAATAGTAGCGGCACTAGATGGTGCAACACCCAATACAGTCACCAGATTAGTCTATACGACCTAACTAAGTCCTATCCATAACTTTTATCTACTGAGCTAATAGCAGAACACTTGCAAGTGAGAGTGAAGTAGAAAAGTAAGTAGGAGTAGAAAAGCTAATGAAGGAGGTTTTCTTCTATTAGCTTTTCAGTTAGCTGGTCTACAGTGTTGCCACCTTAGCAACTTTGTTGCTGTATTTTACATGTTTTCAGACCCCTACAGTGACTTCTTTTCACAAAAGCGACTAGCGACAAATCTGACAACTTTTTCTGGTGTTACTGGAGATTTTGGAGACTGATGTGAAAGAACGTAGTTAATTTTTTAATGAGCAACAGCTAGCAGCAGCAGCAGCAACAGCTAGCAGCAGCACCAGCAACAGCTAGCAGCAGGAGCAGCAACAGCTAGCAGCAGGAGCAGCAACAGCTAGCAGCAGCAGCAACAGCTCATAGCTGCATTCAGAGCAGGAGTCGTTCAGCTCTGCTCCATGACCAGGTTAAATTAAACGTGCAAAGCTGTTGCTGGATGATCCCACGTCACTTTACCGTCACCCACTAAACATTGGACGTCGTATAGACGTAGAAATTATGTCTAAATCATGTCCGTCAGTCCATGACCAATTTTGGACCTCAAAATGACGTCCAAACTAGGTCCACAATTTGGACGTCTAATAATGACCCCATTTGTACGTCAAAATGAAGTTGAAAATTTGGACGTCAGTCTTTTGGACATCTTTTGGACGTCACTTTTTTGGACGTCTAAAACAGGTTAAGGTAATTGACATGATTTAAATGTATGAAATAATAATTATTTAATTGCTGTTAAATTCAAGAACTTGGGTGGGGGAAACAGTATGTGGTGAGTGAATTTGGAGATAAATCTTAATTGCAGATACAAAGGCATTCTGGAGAACAATGTTATAGGTATATTTCATTACTTGAAAACAGGGTTCCACAATGTAAAATTCTAAAAGAAGAGTGGCATATCATAACGTGTATCCTAGAGCCACCCCCATTGGCTCAGCCAGTGGAAGTATCATTTGAATCGTCCGCTTCAAGCCTGCATACCTGAGAACCTCCATCGTTTGGCACTTTGCACCAAAGATTCTAGAGCGGAGCTCTTGCACTGTCATTGTCTACTAGATTGCAGGTAAGTTCGGTCTGCCCATAGACCTCCTAGTTTATGTTCATCGTCATTTATGAATAGCAACGATAGTCAAGTTGGAATATAGCGTTGTCGTTTTAGCTGTGTGTTAATCTACTTCAAACGTGTTGTTGCTACGGCATAGCATTGCATGTGCTTTTGCAAGACCCGAAGCCGGCGAAAAGCTGGTAACACATACGATGTTACGACGTGGATGTTAATAATTTGTGTAGTCTTAAAGGTAGAGAGTTTGGCAGAGATGTGCTAGACCGGCTGTGGTTTTGGTGAGCAGCCTGGGAAGCAAGTGTTAGCGCGCATGCTAGCACTAACCGCATGCTAGCACTAAGCGCTAAGTTATCATCGCGCTAGCTCACCACACATGGCACTAGCCTGTTCCTCATTTCCAAATAGCCTAGTTCTAAATCGCGTTTAACAGTATTTGTTGCATGCCGCAACATTGTTGATTTGTAATTATTTTTAAAACGCACGCGGCATGCACTGCAATTAGGGTTGCCAACTTTCAGATTTCAAAATAAGTAATGGGGGGGATTTCGCTCAGGGGGGAGGGGGCTTGGCAGTGGTGTTTGGTCGAACTTCCCTCAAACTGCCATGCCCCCCACCCCCTTGCTAGATTTCGCCTGCGGATAACGAGAAGACACACACCATCCAGCTCAAGTCAGAGCCCTGTATCAAACATCCCCGACTTGAGATTGCTTCGACATGATCAGAGGGAATTGTTTTTTTTTCCCTTGCGCTCTCTTCTGACTGCTTACGTAAAAGCCAGTTGTGCATTGTTGCAGTATGACCATGATGAATGTTTTTTTTTTTTTTTTTTTAATAGTCACTGAAGTATAGTGCCACAGTAAAATTGCATAATGACAAGACATATGATGTTCCTTGAGTACCTTGAAAGGGACCTCAAATAAGAGTACTTAGCTATGTATTGTAAAGCTTTGATTTGGTGCTTCTAATTCAGTTGTATCCCTTTATCAGGTGGTGAAAAATCATTGGAAAGTGTGTAAGAGTAACACAAGTCACAAGGTACAGTTTTTCCATGTTCTTTTGCACACACAGATAAACTGTAAACACTAAAATTTTAAAACTGAACTGTCTGTGTCTACAGATGGCTATGAAAATGAGAGAATGGCGAAAACGCAAACGAGACATGGATCAACTTCTATGTTATTCTGACAGCGAAGATGAACAAAGAACTGAAATTAATAGCAGTGTTGAGTCTGGGAGTAGCAGTGTGCCTAGAACCCCATTATCAGGGGACAGCGTTCCTGGGACATCTTATGGTTTTGATTTTGACACTGATGTGGCTTGCTTTACTGATTCTGAACATGATGATGATGAGGGGGAGGGGGAGGAAGAAGGTGAAGTGATTAGCAGTTTTGAAGATGACCTGAGACAATGGGCCACAGAGCACAAAGTGACACACAGGGCACTTAACGGGTTATTGTCCATTTTAAGAAAGCAGGGGCACCCATTGCCAGTCGATTGCCGGACACTCCTAGCTACACCACTACAAAACACAACAGAGTCTAAATGTGGAGGGTACTACAAGTATTACGGCTTAGAAAAGGGAATAAGTGAAAACCTAAGACTTATGGATAGTAATGAAGTGCACCTGGCGGTAAACATCGATGGCATCCCACTTTTCAAAAGTAGTGGAATGCAATTTTGGCCAATACTGGTGAAGTGTGGCCATTTTGATCCCTTTATTGCCGCAATGTTTAGTGGGAAAAGTAAGCCCAGTCCACTTGAGGACTTTTTGAAAGATTTTCTGACCGAATACAAATATCTGAAAGATAATGGCATAGTTTATAAAGGCCAGACCTACACCGTTACTATTGATGCTCTCATCTGTGATGCACCAGCAAGGGCATATCTGAAATGTATTAAGGGTCATGCCTCATATGAGTGTTGTGAAAGGTGTGTAATCCAAGGTACTCGTGTGGAGGGAAGAATGGTATTCGGTGATCAGGAATGCACTCCTCGGACAGATGACCGCTTTGCTAGAGTAGAGTACAGGAACCACCAAACTGGTCTTAGCCCCCTCATCGCTGCAGGGATTCCTTGTGTGAGTTCGTGTGTGTTGGATTACATGCATATGGTCTGCCTTGGTGTAGTTAGGCGAATGTTGATCTACTTGACTCGTGGCCCGAAAATATGTCGACTATCTGTGAGGCAAAAAGATGCAATATCCAAAAAACTAATTGGACTGAGAGGGAGAATGCCAAGTGAATTTGCTCGGCAACCACGTGGTCTACATGAAATGGATAGGTGGAAAGCCACTGAATTTCGCCAGTTTCTGCTATACACAGGACCTGTGGTGTTAAAAACTGTGATGTCCCCTGAAAGGTACAAGCATTTCCTGTCCTTATCAGTAGCCATGTCCATACTGCTGGAGTCCGATGACAGGATTCGAAACGCCTATCTTCATTATGCTCATGACCTCATCAAACACTTTATCACCAGCTGCGCTGTCCTCTATGGCAAGACATTCTCAGTGTACAATGTACACGGACTTACTCATCTTCATGAAGATGCCAGCCACTTCAATTGCTCTCTCAATGACATCTCCTGTTTTCCATTTGAAAACCATCTGCAACAGGTGAAGAAGCATGTGAGAAGTGGGAGAAATCCTCTCGAACAAGTGACAAGACGTTTGTCAGAAAGCGAACATGTAATTGTGAAAAAGAACAAAACTCACCCCCAAGTGATTGTTTCTGTGAAAGAAAGGGACAGTTGTTTTCTGTTGAAAGACGAGAGATTTGCTTTTGTGCAACAAAAAAATGCGGATGGAACCTTGGCTTGTAAAATCCTTCACCAGCGTCACACCTCGCCCCTATTTCAGCAACCATGTAGCTCTGCACTTTTAAATATAGTGTGCATTGGAAGTGGTCAGGTGAGGATGAAAAATGGGCTGCTGCATGAAAAGGAGCTGTACCGCAAGGTGGCCTACCTCCCACAAGAATCTGGTGGTGCTGTGCTCTTACCCCTTCGCCATGGCCCGGAAAATACATATTAAAGGTTTATATTTTTATATTTTTTAAAGCCGTATCCCATCCATCTTTTAGTTTTATTCTCGGTAATCCTCCCATCCGCATGTCCTTTCTCACTGCATCGTGCTGTGGCCTCTATCCTCTAGTCAAAACATCCATTTCTGAATTTAACCATCTTCCTTCTTTCACACATAACCAACCATTTCAAGCTCAACTCCACTAACCTCACTGGGTGCTATTAACTTGTTGGTAATCCGTCCTTTCCCAATATGTATTGTGGCAGTTATGAATTTCTGCCACTTCCAGCTCTGGGGTGTCTTCTAACATGACATTTGGTATATATCTTGGTATATATATATCTTGCATGTGTAATCCAGCCCCTAGGTTGAAAATGTAACCTCAACATGTAACTGTTTGAATCAAATACGTGTACGTTTGTAAACCACTGTTCTGCTTAGTAAAAATGCTTAGGCTAAGTAACAATGTAACTTAAATTAACATGTGTATGCCGTCTTTTACAGGTCATGTATGCGAGGGCAGTGTGGAAGGAGGGTGACATCGAGGAGGAGGGCGTAGTTCCCGAGAACTGGATCGACAGGACCAAAAAAATTCTTAGATGGCCACGGATGAGCAGCACCAAAACAGAAAAAGCTATTAAGGACAAAATGAACCCCAAGGATGACTGGATGACGTTCCCGTTAATAAAGATAAAATTTACATCAGGCAAGTACTGATTTAGATCAATAGAAAATTACTTGCATGTCCAAGTCAAAATATACTTTAAGTTTGAAATGTATCTCTTTTTGAATTTCAATTATTTTGCTTCCAGATGTTCATAGGCAATGTGAGAACTATAACCTGACCAGTCAGGCAGAGGATGATGATAAGGATGAGGATGAGGGTGTGGGTGTGGTGAAGAGGAACCGAATGAAGAAAAAACTTCCAGATGGTTTTGTAAGAAATGGTATGTTTTGTCATTCTGAAGTATTTAATACATTTGTATAAAATCTGTTAACATACCTTTGGCCTCTAATTTTACACAGCAATGTTTCTAACCGTTTTTGCAGAATTATCAGATTCCGACGAGGAAGGGCATAGTGACGGGGGTAATATTTTTCTACCATGACTTTGAATTTCCAGGGAAATTCTGGAACGCATGGACCTACATTCCCTGGCCAGAAGCTGTGTAGTACTGGCATATGTCAAAAATTGAATCAGATCAGTTTTACCTTAGCTCAGTAGTGCAATGGAAATGTTTAGAGACAGCATTTTAAGCGGACTAACATCCATTAGTCAATTTACTCCATGTGCACCAACACCATGGATTAGTATTGGGTATTGCATTGTATCCCTGCATTCTGTTTGTAAACGAGAGTGGATACAGATTCGGCACTCAACTGTTAAGGGCTTTCGCGAGCAGGAGTAAATTGATAAATATAAGTTGGTCTGCTTAAAATGCGGTCTCTAAACATTTCCGCCCGAGGTTGTACCAATTTTTCACATTTTGACACATGACCATACTAAACGATTTCCAGCAATGGAAAATAGGTCTATACGTGCCGTAATTTCCCTTACAATATGATGAAAATGTTGGCATGAGCATGCTTTCTTTTTTGTTCTACTAAATTCAAGGTGTCAAGCTACCCAACTACCCTGCTCCACCAGAAAAGCTGCAGCCCATTCAGGACAAAGATGTAATGTCCAGTCCTGGTGGGTATTTACTTCTCCCTTTGCAATATTCACTGTACATATACACTGCTCAAAAAAATAAAGAACACTAAAACAATACATCCTAAATGTCAATTAATGAAATGTTCCAGTTGAAAATCTTTATTAATCACATCGTGTAAGGTGTTGACAACAAAATAACATAAAAATTGTCTACGTAAAATTAATTTATTGACCCCTGGGGGTCTGGATTTGGAACCCTACCCAAAATCAAAGTGGAAAATCAACATACCAAGAAACATCTTTATACCTTCCGCGGTTTGTTTACCATTTGTGGGCATGGTGCTTCTGGTTACTATGGTAGCCCACGTGGATTTGATTGATGAAACGTGGAGATGCAGATCGGATTTGACTACTTGCTTGTGCAATGCTAACTGTCGAAAAAAAATCGGATTTCAGTTGCCAGTCTGAACATAGCCATACAGGCATGAGGGGGCAACACACACTACTGAGCCTCATTTTGACTTGTCCTGAGGAATTTCCAATGAAGTTGGATCAGCCTGTATTCTGATTTTCCACTTTGATTTTGGGTAGGGCTCCAAATCCAGACCCCCAGGGGTTAATAAATTAATTTTACATAGATAATTTTTGTTCTCAACATAGATATTTACATAGATATTTTGTTCTCAACACCTTATACTATGTGATTAATAAAGATTTTCAACTGGAACATTTCATTAATTGACATTTAGGACGTATTGTTTTAGTGTTCCATTTATTTTTTTGAGCAGTGTATTTACACAAGGCGGTAGTTATGGGCTCAATCATGTGTTTCAGACTTGTTTGATACCAGTGGATCAAGGGAAACGAGGGAAACAACACCGGGTAAATATTTATTAGAACTAGTGCCCATCTTTTTGTTTACATTTCTATCATTTTCCATGTCTGAACTGTCATTTTAAACTTTAGTGTTCATCTAATCACCTTGCTATTTAATTAGGCCTTGTGAAGAACATTCTCTGTTTTTCAGGATCTCGACACTCGACCAGAAGTGAAACCATTGCACACAACCAGCGCAACAGTGTGTCCCAACCCAGGTCCAGGTCCACGTCTACGCCCCAGCGCACACACACAACCAGCCGTTGCAACAGATCTGGTAGCAAGAGTGGTGGTGCTAGATATGGCCAAAAGCCAGGCAGCAGCAGTGGCGCCAGATATCGCCGCAGGTCTGGCAGCAGCAGTGATGACGCCAGACACCCCAACCAATCCGGCGGCTACAGCGATTATCAACACCGATCTGGCAGTGAGAGGGAGTCCTCAAGAGACAGGCAAAGATTCGGCAGCAACAGGACACCCACTAGCTCCCGGAGTTATCTTGGCAACAGGGACTACATTCGGTATAGCCATACATCTGACAGCCCCAGTGATCGCCACAGTGATCGCCACAGATTTGGCAGTGAGAGGGAGTCCTCAAGAGACAGGCAAAGGTTCGGCAGCAACAGGACACCCACCAGCTCCCGGAGTTATCTTAGCCCCCTGCATCACACACCAAGCCCGAGTGAGTTGTTCAAAGACAGCCATTTTTATCAAAACGCCTCACTCTGTGGCATTGATGTACAGTAATGCTCAAAATAATAGCAGTGTCTTTGAAAAGGTGAATAATTGGAAAAAGTCTTCAAATAAATTGTGCTTTAATGCATTAGGGACACTGCATGTATTTCAAAGCAAAAAAAGTTGGAAAACATAATTGATTCACAGAAAATTAAGAATGTTTAAAATGTCTATGGATCAGAAGGTTGCAGGTTAAATCCCACCCTAACCAGTAGGTAATGACTGAAGTGCCCTTAAGCAAGGCACCTACATTGACTCCACAGACTCCACATTGCTCCAGGTTGTAACCAATACCCTGTAATAACTAAGTTGCTTTGGATGAAAGCGTCAGCTAAGTGGAATATAATAAATGCAATGTAATTATTTTGAGCGCATCTGTATTCCTGTTGGTTAGAATATTACAGATGTAGTATTTCTCCTCCAATGTGTCCCAAATATGTTAAGTTTTGTCATTTGGTGATTTCTCAAACATACTTTCTGTGGTGCAGATGCAGGGACTGGGAGTGGAAGATGGACGTTCCCAATGCCTTGGGATGGTAAGTGTGTTGTCTAATATGAAGGACAGGACGCTGAGCTAGAGACACTTTCAAAACTACCACCTTCTCCCTCTATTCACTACTGATAGGCATGTGCTTGAGTAAAATGAGCCTTGTTTCATTTTTAAACTACTGACATTTCCTC
The DNA here is from genome assembly GCF_017639745.1 of Melanotaenia boesemani. Classification (NCBI taxonomy): domain Eukaryota; kingdom Metazoa; phylum Chordata; class Actinopteri; order Atheriniformes; family Melanotaeniidae; genus Melanotaenia; species Melanotaenia boesemani. The sequence continues at coordinate 39,414,349 of NC_055684.1, forward strand.
CGAATTTCAATTAAAACGATTGTCATTTAGCAATTTTATTTGCACCACAAGAAAGGCAAGGTAAACGATAATGTTCCCCTAAACTGCTTTTCAATTATTATGAGTGACTTCTAGGGAGGGGGAAAATATATTCATGTATGAATTGTGATTCTTATCCTCTACAGTTCCAGATTGATTCCTACATTTCAGAGATTTATCTTTTAGCGTTGCAGCAAGCTGTGTTGTGCTAGATCAGTTGCTGCAAAAACTTTTGCTTTTAATCACACAAAAATGCTCTATTGAATGTCAAACTTTGGTTTTATCAATGACAAGACCCCATGTATTTCAGTGTACCAGAAGCGGGTGTTGGGTTTACTGATTGACCTTAAAAATCAGTATAAAATGGCACAGCCTACTACCTCTTCTGCCCATATCGAGAAGATTGGCTCAATGGAGGAGTTCCAGGACGTTGAGCAACGGCTGTGTGATAAAGACGCCTTTGATGCCCTGGTAGGTTTTACAAGTCGGAAATACAGATTTAGTGCACTTGCGCACTGCTGGATTCCTCTGGGGAGCGTCAGTCAATTTGTGTTGTGTACTTGGTTCAACAGGTGGCGAAAATCGCAAAAATCGGTGGGAAGAGCACCAAGGACTGTGTCCACAAAGTTCTTGACGGGTATGTTTCAACATAAAGTAATATCTGGGTAGTATGTGCCTTTTCAATGTTTTAACTTTTTTTGTTTGATCTGGAAATGTTGGCATTTGGAAATGACTGCATAAATTCTAAATGACTTCAAACTGAACAGGTTTTGTCCGATTTGAAGTCAGGGAATGAGAGGGAAACGTGTTTTTTTCACATACAGTGTATGTAAATATACGTTTTGAACTGTATATTGTTCAAATTGATTTATAAATGTAATTTATTCCTCTTTAGACTCTTCACCAATGCCCTCATGAGTCAGTTTAACATGAAGGGAAGGGGGAAAAAGGCCAAAAAACCCCTGGAACTGACCAAGACTTTCAGAGCAATCCAAGGTAAGCCTGTATTTTATGTTGGAAGAGAGAAGGTTTTGGTCCTGCTAATCTCTGAAAATTGTGACAAAACATTTCCTCCCCGTTAACATTTCAAATATAATGCCAACTGCCTACAATGGCGGATTGTTTTGTTTTATTAGTTGATCCATGAGCAACATACAGCCTTGGAGGACATTAAAAGACCGTTTGGTTACTACTTAAAGGCATGTGCTTGATTGAGTAGAATGAACATTGTTTCATTCTTTGAACAACTGACTACATTCCATCCGAATTTCCAATTCATTTAGAGCTTTTATTTACAGATAATGACATGGTCAAAATAAAACTGAGGCAATGTTTTTAGACATCACAAAAGCCAAGGAAAACAAAATGATGTTCACTTAAAAAAAAAAACCATAATAGTAATGTTCAGAAATCCATATTTGGTGGAATTGGCCGGAATTTTTATTTATTTATTTATTTATTTATTATTTAATTACTGTTTTTGTATGCTTTCCATCAATTTTTCACATTGTTTTGGATGAGGCCTGGTGCAAGAATTGGTTGATGGCTCGTGACTATCCCTCTTCCTCTTGATCACATTTCTGAGGTTTTCAGCAGGGTTTGGGCCTGGAGTTTAGGGGAACATTATCGTTTTCCTTGCCTTTCTTGTGGTGCAAATAAAATTGCTAAATGACAATCGTTTTAATTGAAATTCGGAGGAAATGTCAGTAGTTTAAAAATGAAACAAGGCTCATTTTACTCAAGCACATGCCTATCAGTAGTAAACTAAGAAAATAATGAATTTCCAAGTGGTCTGTAAATTTCTTCCAAGGCTGTATTTTTGCTTACAGATATGCAGACTTTGTGTATCAACGCAGTTTTCATTTGCATATTTCTTCTATCATCTATCATCTATCTTTTTCTGCTTGCACAGATGGAGTCATGCAATTTGACACTACGGCCACAGTGGAGCTCATCAAGATGTATGCTTCAGACCATTTGAAGCATGCACCGCAAAGGAGTGGGGGAGGGGGCTTCACAACCTGTGAAGGCACCTAAAGTGATTCGTTTTTTTTGTTTTATTAAGGGCTAAGCAGCGAAGGGACCTTAAGTTAATCGTAGGTTTTTGTTTTAATAGGGGCCAAGCTGCGTAGGTAGGTTTTCTTTCTTCTCCTCTGGAAGTCTATGGCAGCCCATAGAACCGTTCACGGGAAAATGTCAAGATTTTTCTCAAGAAAGTTCAGGTTCCCAACCCTCTAGCGCCACAACCAGGTCAAATTTGCAGGTACATTTGCCAATAACTTTTGGACCGTTTGTCCGATAGATGTCAGCTATATTTTAACATGTTCTTGTTTTTTTTGTTTTTTAATTAATGGAATTTGTCATTTGTCCATTGACATGTTTATATAAATAAAGAGCATTGAGAATTGTTGTATTCATTTGGTGGTCATGTTTTGTAATGATCCGCAATCATTTGCAATAAAGATGGGGAAAAACAGTTAGATTGGATTGATTTATCATGACTAGTCACTTGTCCAGAAGGTAGGAACCTATTTACTTTACCAGTTAATTTTTACTGAAGCTTCATTTGGCTCGGCAGCAGATTAAACATGGAAATGTATGTCTTGGTATACAATTCAAGTGGCCATCTGCTGGTGAGTCAAATAAAGCTTCAGGAAAATAAACTGGTAAAGTAAACAGGTTCCTACCTTCTGGACATGAGACTACAGTGGTGATAAATCAATCCAATCTAGCGTTTTTTCCCCATCTTTATTGCAAATGATGGCCTACCTGAGATGAGACTACAGAAATCGATCGATGTCAAAAATAAGTCCCAATTTGATGTCCAAAAGACGTCCCCGAAGATGACGTCAAAATGGCTCTGCAAAATGACGTATAAAAAACGTCCACAAAGACCCTATTTGGACGCGAAATTGCTCTTAAATGGACGTACTTTGGACGTCATAAATGGACGTTCAATAGACGTCGGGAAAAGACGTCGCCTGGAGTAACAGTCTGCACCTTCGGTTGACGTAAAATGGACGTCCAAAAATGACTTTAAAAAGACGTCGTATGGACGTCACTTCGCTCAGTGGGCAGATATTAATGTCTAAGAGTGTGGCGAAAAACACTGAAAAAGTAAAAAAAAAAATGTGACATGTTGAAGACTCCTTAAAAAAAAACTACACTTAATAAAATTTAATGAAAAAACAAATCAAATATTGACAGAAGAATTAGCTAGTAGCTAGCTGGGTCACTACTGCTGCTACAGTGGAGCTGGAGAGAAGAGCTGTGTTATTGTTGCTGTGAGCCTCTAAACTGTTTTACAATATTCCAAAATGCCACCTAAAAAGAACAACACTGAAATTGAGGAGGAACTGGATGAAATTAAAAAATCACTAAACTTCATGTCTGGTGAGATCACTAAAGTAGCAACACAAGAAAAACTATTAAATCTGATGGAAAAAGTTAATGAACTAGAGAGCATTGTTAAAGAAAAAGACAAAAAAATTGAAAAATTAGAAAAGAAGACTTGATGATCTGGAACAATATTCACGAGTGAATGAATTAATTATTCAAGGACTGGAAACAAAACATGGAACATATGCCAGAGCTGTAACAACTGATAGGGGGGAGGGAAAGGATGCTCCAGTAGAAGAACTAGAAACACTTGAACAGCAAATCATAAAGTTCTTTGAGAGTAAGGACATGGCCATGCAGCGCAGTCACATCGACGCATGTCACCCCCTTCCTAAAAGGGATGAGACAGCAAAGCCAGCTACAACTGTCCAGTTCTGGAATAGGAAACATAAAACTGAGTTACTCTTAAACATACTCTTAAAAAACAAAACAAAATCAAGGCAACATGGACGAGAAATTGTAAGGTGACTATACAACCCAATGATGGAACCAAAGTGGTGTTTATTAGAGAACTCAAAGACCTAGACAAATACAGACAAGGTGAGGTTAAGATGCTTGGTCAAACAATATGAACTAAAATGAACAAAATGAAATCAAAGACGTCTAATATAACAAAACACAACAAATACGATGTCACACAATTCTTCAAATAATAAGTTAAAAATTGCACATACTAATATTTGTAGTATTAGAAATAAAATATGTCAATTAGAAAATACAATAGCTTTAAATAAATTCCATGTGCTGGCAATTTCAGAAACTCATTTAGACTCAACATCTGATGACAGTTCAGTAGCAATAAATGGATATGATATATTTCGTAAAGATAGAAATGCAAATGGGGGAGGAGTTCAACGTAATATAGCAGTGAATGTAAGAACAGATCTAATGCAGAACACAGTCGAAGCCATTTGGATACAGCTTCATTTAAAACACCTTAAGCCACTACTCATCGGCTGTTGCAAACACTAAAAATGATTACTTAGAAAATATTTGTCAGATGCTGGATCTTGTCACTAACACAAACAGTGAAGTTTATTTATTGGGAGACTTTAACATTGACTGGGATTCTTCTAACTGTCCAATGAAATCAAAACTTATGACTGTGTCTGCTGCTTGTGGTCTAACACAAACTATAAATGAACCGACTAGAGTAAGTTATAGAAGTTTAAAGTATCTACTGACCATATCTTCACAAACATGTCACATCTCTGCACTGACTCTTCATCCACTCCTGCAGGCTTTAGGGACCAAAATTTAATAACTACAGTAAGGAAAACAAAAATTCCAAGAACTGGTCCAAAGATTATGAGAAAAAGAACATTCAATAACTTTAATCTAGATAGATATATAGAAGAGACAAAAAAAGCCAACTGGTCTAACGTTCCTGTAGAGAAAGACCCAGAAGAAGCTTTTCAGATATTTGATAAGTTGTTAAAAGAGATATTGAACAAACATGCACCTTTAAAGAAGTTTACTGTACGTAATTTAACACTTCATGGTTAGATGATGATTTAAAACAACAAATGCTAAAAAGAGATCAAGCTAAGCTGACTGCAGGTAAATCTGGACTTCAGTCAGACTGGCTTACATATCGCAAACTAAGAAACCCTGTAACTAAACAAAACAAAATACAGAAGACAAAATATTATAATGAGAAAATACAAACTAGTAATGATAGTAAACAATTATGGAAAACTCTAAATTCTCTCCTGAAAGGCTATACTTCTATATCCTTCTACTTGGAGACAAACCGCAGATTTATAACAAAATCTTATGATATAGCAAATAATTTAAACAATTACTTTTTAAATAAAATTGATTCCTTTAGAAGCACCTTAAAGTTAACTAAGGAAAATATATCTTTTAAATTAATAAATGAAATGATGAGTAATAAAAAATGCAATTTTACTTTCAAAAATATAATTATGTCACTTGTTAAGACAGATGGCGGCGCGTGTGCACGCAGCAGCTCAGGGCTCTCGGCTTTTGTTTGTTTTGTTCGTGTTTTTGTTGTTGCTCCAGTCGCTGGAGGCATTAATTCAGTATGGCAGGGCTGAATTAATAAACTTCGGAAGAAACTGCCAACTTTATGCACACCCTGAGCCGGATTTTATACCACCAGAGGTCCTTCGAACCACCACGGCTTTCACCATCCCTCCACTGTGGCCTAGGAGACGGAGGAGACAACGTAAACAAAAGCGGGGTAAGAGGAGCGGGGCGCGTGCTAGGCTTAAAGCCGACCCACACCGACCAGCTCTTCCCAGTCTCTTCCTGACAAATGCTCGATCACTAGCCAACAAAATCGACGAGATTCGGCTGAGGATTGTCTCACGGAGGATGGACAGCTGTGTGGCCATCATTACGGAAACCTGGCTGGACTACAATACACCCAACACCGCAGTGAAGCTAGCGGGACGCTCTTTGTTCCGAGCAGACAGGACTGCAGCCTCGGCTAAAAGCAGAGGTGGAGGGCTCGAACTCTACATCCATAACTCCTGGTGTACAGCCACACACACCCGGAACGCACTGCACACCCGACCTGGAATATCTGGCTGTGAAATGCAGGCCATTCAAGACGGTGAGAGAGTTGTGCTCCATTTTGATCATAGCTGTTTACATTCCACCGCGAGCTAACGCAAAGCTAGCGCTAGAGGAGCTCTACTGTTTGATCACCAGGCAGATGAACTCCAACCCCGAGGCAGCTGTGATTGTGGCTGGAGACTTCAATCACGTAGAACTCAAAGCAGTGCTTCCAGAACTCAAGAAGTTCATACACTTTCCCACCAGAGACAATAACATACTGGATCAGGTTTATTGCAACATCCCAGGAGCATACAAGGCGGCAGCAGCTCCTCACCTGGGCATGTCAGACCACATCTCTGTGAGGCTGATTCCAACATATAAACCTCTGATCTACAGGACAAAACCAACCACCAGAACAGTTCAGGTATGGACTGAGGAGGCTTCTTCAGCACTACAGGACTGTTTTGAACTCACTGACTGGGAAGTGTTTAAAGATGACTCAGACCTGGAGGCCTACACATCATCTGTCCTGGACTACGTTCAGTTCTGCACTGATGCTGTTCTACCCGCAAAGTCCATCAAGGTGTTTCCAAACCAGAAACCATGGTGTGACAGCACAGTGTGGTCTCTGCTCAAAGCTCGGGACGCAGCCTACAGGTCAGGTGACAGGCTGGCCTACAGCAGGACCCTGTCAGAACTGAAGAAGGGCATCCAGCAGGCCAAACACAGGTACAGACAGCGCATTGAGGAGCATTTCACTGACAACAACCCACGTGAAATGTGGAGAGGCATCAAAACCTTAACAGACTACAGGAATAGCAGCCAGCAGATCAGCCATGACCCCACCCTACCTGACACCTTAAACAGTTTCTTTGCACGCTTCGACACACCTGGCAGCAGAGAGACTGTTTATCTTCCACAGCGTGAGGAGCAGCCTCTCGTCCTGCAGCAACACCAGGTAAGCTCCACCCTGAGGAGGATCAGCACTAGCAAAGCAGCAGGACCAGACGAGGTATCAGGTCGGGTTCTGAAGCTGTGTGCACAGCAGCTGGCTGGAGTTTTTCTGGACATTTTCAACCTGTCCTTGCAGCTTGCTTCAGTTCCTGTGTGCCTCAAGTCCTCTATCATTGTGCCTGTGCCGAAAAAATCTGCTGTCACCTACCTCAATGATTACCGCCCGGTCGCTCTCTCACCAGTAATCATGAAGTGCTTTGAGAGGATCGTCTTAAGTCACATCAAGGACGTCATTCCTGCTACTCTGGACAGATATCAGTTCGCCTACAGGGAGAACCGATCGACAGAGGATGCAGTCTCACTGGCACTGCACACGGCTCTGACCCACCTGGAGCATCCTAACACCTACGTCAGGATGTTATTTGTGGACTTCAGTTCAGCTTTCAACACGGTGATCCCGGACAAGCTGACACTGAAACTCCACAACCTCGGACTGTCCAACCCCCTATGCTTCTGGATCAGGGACTTCCTCACTAATAGGCCTCAGGTGGTGAGGATTGGGGACTGCACATCATCCACACGGTTCCTGAGCACAGGCACACCACAGGGATGTGTGCTTAGCCCGGCCCTCTTCACCCTATTCACACATGACTGTTTTAATATCCATCCCACAAACATGGTTCTGAAGTTTGCAGATGACATCACCGTGGTGGGTCTCATATCGGACAACAATGAGACCCTCTTCAGAGCGGAGATCCAGCACCTGACAGGATGGTGTTCAGACAACAACCTTGTTCTGAACACCAGCAAGACCAAGGAGGTCATTGTGGACTTTAGGAGATCCAGGAAGATGGAGCACACCCCTGTCCTCATCCATAGGAAGGAGGTGGAGCGGGTGGACAACATCAAGTTCCTGGGCATCCACATTACATCTGACCTCACTTGGTCTGCACACACATCGCACCTGGTGAAGAGGGCCAAACAAAGGCTCTTCTTCCTCAGGAAGCTCAAAAGGACTGGACTCTCCTCTCAGCTTCTGATGAACTTCTACAGAGCCACCATAGAGAGCATTCTCTGTCTGAGTGCAACAGTGTGGTACGGGAGCTGCACTGCACACGACAGGAAGGTCTTGGCCCGGGTGGTGAAAACAGCACAGGGGATTGTAGGGAGTCCTCTCCCGCTCCTGGACTCAATATACGACAGCCGGGTCCAGAGAAGGGCCAGTCGTATAGCTGCAGACCCCACCCACCCAGGACACGAACTGTTTGTACCTCTTCCCTCTGGAAAGAGATACAGAAACATCAAAGCCCACACCAACAGACTGAAACACAGCTTCTTCCCCAGAGCTGTGAAATCCATCACCCCATCTCCCCCCACCCCCCATCCCCCATCCATAGACTGAACACTAAACTCCTGCAGACAGGCAGACACACTCAGACTGCACTTCCATGTGATGTGGATCACTTCCATGCCAGTCACTTTAAACACTTTAAACACTTTAAATACTTGTTTTGATTTGCACTGTTATTCCATTATTCCTTTTACTCTTTTTTTTTATTATATATATATATATATATATTTATATATATTTATCTAAAGATATATTTACCCTTTTGCCTTTCCATACTTTTTATCTTCGTGTGTTACAGTGTGCCTTTTAAGCCGAGAACTTCTGAAACAAAATTTCATTGTGCCTTGCACAATGACAATAAAGATTCTTGATTCTTGATTCTTGTGGAACTATTATCGTTAACGTACAAGGATAAACCTCCTGAAGTGGACGAACTGGATGGACGACTGATAAAACCTAGAGCCTCAGTTATGGCTCCGAGTGTAACCCACCTCATCAATCAGTGTGTTAATGAAAATAAATTTATTTCAGCTTGGAAAATATCCAAAGTAATACCTCTATCAAAAAATAAAAAAATGAAATTCACAGAAACAAACTGTCGACTGATTAGTTTTCTCCCAATTCTGAGTAAATTAATGGAAAAAATTATGTATGAACAGATTATTACCTATTTTAAAGATAACTTATTAACATATTATCAGCCTGCTTCTAGAGAAAATGATTCCACGGCGACTGCTTTAACCGGGATGACGGATGACTGGTTTTGGGAAATGAAACTTAATAATATCATTGGAGTTGTATTACTTGACTTTTCAGCTGCCTTTGATATAATTGATCATAAGATTTTGTCCTATGGCTTTGTGGAATCAGCATTATAGTTAATTAGTAGTTATTTGAAACAGCTGGTCTGTTATAACAGCCGCTACTCGACTGTAAAACTGTAAAACATGGAGGCTGCAGGGCGGTTGTCTCGGCCCTCTTCTGTATACAATATTTACGAATGATTTACCATCAGTGTTAAGAAAAGCAGCATTTCCATGTTTGCTGATGACACAACAGTAAACTTTGCAGCAAAGTCAACAAATGACATAAAAACAAGCCTTAAACAAGAACTTGAACATATAGTCAACTGGTTGGACAGTAACAAACTAATTTTAAATGTTTCTAAAACTACAAGCGGAGTCATTGGTACCAATCATTCTTTAAGAGACAAACCTCAGCTTGATCTCCACATAAAAGATATATCTGTGAAGCAGGTGGAGGAGGTGAAGCTGCTGGGAATTCTAACAGACAATAAACTATCCTGGGATAACCATTCAAAGAGTGGTTTCTAAAACGGGTAGCAGTTTGTTATCTAAAGATGCTCAGAATATCTAACTAAGCAAACAATCCTATATGTCATTCAAACTCTAGTTTTGTCTCATCTGGATTATTGTTCTGTGGTTTGGGCAAATACATCATTAAAGAATATCAGAAAATTACAGTTGGTACAAAACAAAGCAGCTCGTGTTGCTCTGAAATGTGGTTTTAGGACAAATGCTGCTAAAATGCACAATTGACTCTCCTGGTTATGGGTGAAGGATAGATGGTTATATTCACTGATTCATTTTTTTAAATAATATTATTATGACAAAAACACCATCTATGTTTTACCAGAAACTTCCATTTAGCAAAAACACACATAATTACTGGACAAGGCACGCGGTAGGACTGTTTCACTCTACCAAAATGTAAAACCAGTTTAAGCCAACGTTTATGTTTAGAGCCATGCATGAGTAGAACTCAAAAGCACAAAATATTACACAACAATGCAGCGCTTATTGTTTTAAAAAGCAACTGAAGATATACTATAAAAATAATCAGATTTAAACTGAATAATGTGCGAGTGTATTTTAGTATGATAGTATATAAGATAAGTATGACTACATTGGAAATGTATAATGTATGGAAATTAATATTGTATTAGTCGAAAAAGTAAGTTGATCAAAATGTTATTTTAATATTTAATTTGTAATCTGTGAAAAATGTGAATTGTACACTTTTTCTACTGTAAACTGACCCCAGGAAGAACAGCTGATGCAACACGCTGCTGATGCTATTGGGGATCTCAGTAAACATAAACATAAACATAAATTCATTTTCATTTTTTTAATATTTTATTTTATTTTTTTCTATTTACTTTTTTTTTCTTTTCTAAATATTTGTAGGTTGTCTTCTAGTAATTTTTTCCTTTCCCACGACATTCCTCTCTATGGCAGCATCCATTACAACTATTTTTACCAGGTCGATCATGCAAATTAGATGATTTTTAGGACAGCCAATAGCTACTTCTTTTTTTACTGAGGAGTTGGCAACAATGCTGGTCTATTTCCATCTACCTGCTTACCTTCTTACTTTCCTACACCTTGCTGATAGTTTCTGAAGAGAATTTGAACCTTTGTTGAAGAGATAGATACAAACTTAAGCAATATCTGCAATAATTAATGAGTACAGGAAAGTACTGGTGGCAGTAGAAAAGCTAACAGTAGAAAAGCTAACAGGTGGGAGTGAAGTAGAAAAGAATGTAATAGTGTAGGTAACTATCAGAATTAGGAAAGACTTGCATGTGATGGTGTTTGAGCTGCTTTTAAGGCATCACATTATGAATGTATGGAAACAGGAGTGTGATGGTAGATACTGGAGTAGAGAATTATGAAAGCAAAATGAAGATAGTGAATATTTTCTAACTCATTTTGTAGACCAACGTTTATATTTTACAATTTGTCAGAGATTGTGTTGGTACAAGGCAGCACAGAATCAAACTTGGATTTTTAAATATAATGAGAAGAAAAATGGTCCATTTCTCACAGAGAAGTCAAACTTGTAGTAGTAAGACAAACCTGCTCCAAAAAAATCACTGTCTCTGTAGGCATGAAGAGGCAATTGTAGAGGGGATTTACAGGTGTTTATAAATGTCTTCATAAAGATGCCTGATTTGATACACTTCAGCAGACTTGCCCTTTAAATCACAAACACAGACACACACAGGATCCAATAACTCACAAAGGGTAGTGTGTGATTCTGTTTCTTCACTTCAGGACTGGCGAGTGTGTGGACTAAACCATCAAACCCTTATTATCGTAATTTAAAACTTATAAAAACTACAAGAATACTGGAATAAAAGGTGCAGGTGCTGAACCCTCTCACCTGGAAACGTGTTGGGGGTAAGGGTGCATTAATTACATAACTTAAGTTACCGCCATTAACACGTTAGTTGTGACAGCCTTATTAAAAATATGTACACTTTTATAGATACTTATACTAGTTCATCTCTAGCCAGAAATGAAGAATGAAGAAAAGAACTTTTCAATAATTAAATTGTTGACTGAATGAGTTTATTATCAATAACTGTGCCAAGGTATCTGTATTTAACCCCATCTCTCGGCTGGTTGTTGATCAGCGTCGTGATTCGGTCTAAATGTTCTGTTTTCATGAGAACTGACAGTGGACAACTGCACCTCATGGCCTGAGACAAACTAAGTTATGACTCCACTGAGGTTTAAGTGAACATACTGAACAGAGACATGGAAGTGTGGGCTGTGTGGAAGCTGTTGCACCTGTTCATATCTACATGCTTTGCTGCGCCTCTTGTGAACTTGAGCCATCACTGTGTCAGTACTGTGTTTTCATCTATTTGTGCAAAATGTTTTTCTCTCCAAATTATATTCTAATCAATGCTGACTGGACAGCGGTGCCCCAAAGCAACTAAAAATTATTGCTATGAAATTAGAAAATACCTGGCAGCTTCATGCAAACCTATAATGAAGCAAGATATTCATTCACTCTGCTCAGTTAAGGCATAATTTGCATATTGCTTGCTAGCTTAGATGCTACAACATGACCTGCATACATATCAGACATCTTTTTGCATGCAAAAAAATACAAACTAAAGTTCCACCCAGAAATGATTAATTCTGTGAATTCCCATCTGTTCCTCTAAATAATATTTTTAAAACATTTGCCACCGAAATAAATAAATATTTTGGAAAGGGCTTAGTCCGAAAGGAAATTAATTATCCTAAAGTGAACTAATCTGGGGTGGCTTGGCCCATCCTTCCTAGCTGCAAGCAGCCACTAGCAGCTAGCTACAGGTGCTACAGGCGTCATAGCAACCAAGGTAGCCAGGTGGCAGCCAGTGATGCTGCTAATGGGAGCCGATGAGCTCGAACGCCTGGCGAGTAAAGAATTTCTAATATTGTTGGAAGTGATAGAACCCAAATACATACCTTACATGATGCATTCACTGGCGTGTTATCTTTTTTTTTTGGTGTGTATTTGTTTACAGTCACGACTGTAGCATCTATGAAGGTAGCAGGTACACACAGCAGTTTTCCAACCCTAACAGAATACTTTGTATTTTTTAACATGACCAAGTGCCTTTGGTGTGTAAATATAACAAAAGTAAAGTTTTAATGAGGCAGAAATATCTATCAAATTCAAAGTAAGATCTCTCAGGTAAAAACTGGATATTTTAGACCCACCTATGTGTTTCTTAATAAAGCTATCACTCATGTATGATCAAATTAAATGAAAAAAAAATGGGTAAAAGCTACACCAGTTCACCTTTTTATGTAACTGAAAATTAAACAGAAGAGAAAAAAGTACCGGAAGTGTTTTCAAATAAAAGAGCCAGATTCTAGATACAGCATGAGAGCTGAATTTCATGTGACTTTTAGAAATTATTTCATAGTTTGGAACATGAACTACCTGAAAACTAAGGATATGCTACAAACCTGTAGTTTTGATCCTAAAATGACCCATTTCAAGGATTTTTATCAAGCTTCAGAGTGGACTTGGGGGGCGGAGGGGCTTCAGAGGGTTTGAAAAGTATTTACCACCTGTTCCCCAGAGCCACAGATCCTGGCATTTGATAGCAGCTCAATCAACACGATATCGCTGGTATTTGGCAGCTTCATCAAGCGAGAGATAATCACGTCATTGTCCTGCAGCCAAATCCTGCCATCGCTCAGTACCAAAGCTGGACTGCAACCAGCAGTGGCCCTTAATGAAATATTGTATTTTAGCATCCCTCTGCATAGCCAGTGTGGTATCTCATTAGCTTTCTGGTTGTGTGGTATTTGGAGCAGGTGGGCAGCCTTGTTGAGTGACATCCCCTTTTATCTCAGACTGTTTCTTTAATGTGCCTCAGCTTCACACAGACAGCAGCAGAAAGGGGGGTTGAGAGTCACTCACATCTCAGCTGCACTGCTGACATTTTACTCAAACTGCAAGGGGTTTATTTCTGCTTAAGCCCAAGACAGTTTAAACTCAGATTATACATGCATACACATACGGTGCACAAACATTAATCAAACAATGATTTATGAAAGTGCTAAAATGCGGCTTGTCAGAGTTATGACCTGTTACATTCAACCTGACATGCTTTCCCACACACTGACTTCACAGTTGGCATACATGTTACACGTTACAGTCTTCTATCATGATGTCTTCCAGCCGGGGGACAGCTGGGGACTAACAACTGGCTAAGCAGCAGTAGTCGAGCTCTGACGTTAAATGGATCCACAAAAGCAGATTCATCATTTTTGTGCAAACCTTCTTGAAAAAACATCTGCATTACTCGCATAATTGTTGCAATCAGTTTGATTGATTAAAACCATTAAATGTTGGGGGGATAAAACCTTTTTTATTCATGCATTAAACATTTACATAACTGGCTGACTTCTGTTTATAGTGTAAATGTGATTTGTGTTGCATGCCTACATCTTCTGTTGACTTACTTAAATAGTGCTTACGTACAACAGACGAGATTTTCATCCATGTTTAAATGTTCAGTTAACTAAATGGTTTCCAAACTTTTTTGCAGGACCCCATTTTCATAGATAACAGTGTAAATGGGGCAGCTGCTCAACCAGATGAGCTAAAGGCGGCTCCAGATGCTAATGTTTCGAGACATACAGCACACTGTGGTCTCTCTTCACTACGCACCATTGACCAGTATTGAGACTTGTTTTGGTAGCTGAAAATCTCTGTTGTTGATTCATCATCGTTTGCCCCTCTGTACGTTCACAAATTTGTCCATGTTTTGCTAGCAGTGTCAAAGCTATGAGTTTTATTGAGCCTTGATTGGCTAACACATGGTTGGAATTACAGAGGAATCAAGGAGAGCTGGGCTCCCCTGAAAGCAGAGAAGCTCCTCTAAAGACATTCAGCTGATACTCTGAGGAGACGCCTTAAAAATAGTCCACTTTTAGGTTACATTTAATTTTTCCAAAGGTTCCTGATGTTTCTCAAAAATAGGGATGCACCACATCTTTTCAAACCGAGTACAAGTACTTAAATTTGAGTATTTGCTGATACTCAATACTGATAAATCCCATTCACTGGTAAGGAGTGTGGACTCAATGGTTAGTGTGTGATTTATCAGATGAATCATCCCGCTGCATCCTCTAAATGTAAGGCTGGAAAACTGTCAGAATCTTCAGAAATAATGAGAAAAATCAGAAATCGTGATGTGTTGAGATAGCAGACCACTATTGGCCAGAATTTGACGTCATGGGATGAGTCATGAGAGCAACTCCCAACCCTGCTATCTTTAAAACCCTGAAACATTGGCAGCAGCAGCAGAGATGGTGTTTCAGAAACAATCACCATGGGCCAACACAGAGGCCAAAAACTCCAGAGCTGGATGGCGCAACTCAAAATGACGAGGTTTTCCAGCAACTGGCGGAGTTAATGGCAGCTCACGTTGTTGTTGTTCCGTTTGTGTCGCAAACAAATTACCTCATAATACTTACTAGCTGCCTTGCTAAGATGGCCCTGCCCACACTGAACGAGGCCTCTGTTGCCCTCTATTGTAATTGGAACAATGGAAACCTGGGTGGTGTGGTGTCGGCTGAATTAAGGTAAAGTTAAGTAAGTACTGGTGGGTGTTAGGAGGCACTGGCGCCCTCCTGAGTTTTATGTTACCTTTTGTGTGGAAAGGTGAATTATGGGCACCCATCATCCACTGTTTGTTTTCTAATTTGTGTAATGTCAATCATTCCCTGTCAATGTGTTTCTTCTAAGAAAGATTTTGGTCATTGTTCAGTGAGGAGGCCTGTCTACCATGGAGTTCTCTTGTAGAGGGCGTGGGCGTGTTCGCAGTCTTGACTGAATAATTGAATGGATGTAAATACAGTAGAAGGTAGAAGGTGGACATTGAGGATTGTACAAATAACCTGATGTTCTACGATCCTGTTTGAATTGTTAATTCATAAACTGTTAATTCAAAAAACATGAGGTTCTGTTAATAATCTTGTTAACTTATTTTTTATGACTAACAAATGTTTTAACTGTGCATTTTGCTGAGAATCTCTTCCATAATGGGTGTAATCCATAATTAAAGTGTTAATCTCCTCACAATGTGCATGCCACACTCCTTAGATAATTTGACAAATTATTCCGTAAAGACAAAACTAATGATTACGTTTTCTAAATCACACGGAGGTTTTTCCAAATGAGAAATAATATAAAACTGATTATCAAGGTTGCCCGGCAGGCTGGTTGGACAGCCGTGGTTTCTCATTGGCTGCACCACTACCAGTAGCCTGATGCACTACTGCAAATTAATTTAAACTCACCACCTCGCAGATGGAACTAGTTCTTCCAATTTTCTACATGCAACATTTGGGTTGTCCAACTTGTATTTTTTAAGTCTGTTGTAATGACTGTATGTGGAGCTCTGCAGATTCAAAATGGACATCCCAGAATTAGTGCTGATAACACACCATAATCAGGATTGAGTGACACTTTAATTAAACAAAGGTGTACTTGCTGATGAGCTGCTTCCAGTATGACCAGTCAGGACATTGCAGGCAGTAATCTGAAGCCATTCCAGGAACTTTGCTCTGACTTCTTTCCTCATGCAGCTCTGTAATTACTTTGGCCTGCAAGGACCGACTGTCCCTCAACACATCAAAAGAGAGAATCCCTCACATCTTCGCTCTAAAGATGAATACTGCTGTTACAGTGTCATCAGGGGATCTTCAGGGTCAAAGTCCGACTTTCCACTGGACTGGGTGTGCTTTCTCTCTTTCAGATAACATTAAAAACATGGACCAGGTTTTGTTTAAATTTATGCACCATTTTAGCTTCTGTAAAACCACAACTCCTTTATAGTATAAAGGATTCATAAAACAATGCTTTGATTTTATTCCAGTTACATGCAGTTACACTGCATATGCATTGCCTCATTGGCAAAATGATAAAGCAATGCAATTTCCTTTGCTTTATTAGTTAAAGCGTTTACATCCTTGTAAACAATCCAGGTTTGAATTCAATGATAAAAACGTCTCTGTGGCCCAACAACAAAGCTAAATGCAGGTGATTACTTTACTGCTGATCAGTTGATGGTGCAAATTTCACACCAGTAACCTAACATGGAAGTTTAATTAGCAAGCTGAAATTAATTTCCCAACTATAAGAGCCTTAAAATTACCTTCGAAGAATAAGTAATGATTGTGTTTACAAAAGTGCCTTTTAAAAAAGAATCTTTGCACTATATCCACATCCATGTTTAAATACCTGGGGTGTTATGCTATAGCCAGTGAAAGTATTTACACTCATTTGTTACTTCTTCATGTTTGCATTGGTGTCAGATTAAGATTGCATGCATATGCAGAAAGAATTCATAGCAAGCCATGCATGCAAGTTCCTGGATGGAAGTCAAAGGAAAAGAGCTGGCATACTGCAAGCAATTCACGATGTGCATAGTCTTCATTCCTGCTGACTGTTTGTTTTAGAATTAATTGGAACAATATAATGAGCTTAATCCTCTCAGTCTGGAGTTTAAAGGATGTTTAAGCTCAAACAGAGGGGGTTCACGTGCACTCCTAATAGACATGAATGTAGTAGCAAAACTGTTCTTTTTCTTCAGTTTTGGAAGCCATGATTGTACAACATTTATCATAGATAGAAACCATCAATTTGCTGCATTAGTTTGACTTTGTTGTGGGTTTTCTGAAACTGAAACAAGGGAAAAAAATTAATTAGAAAATCTAAATACACCCACTTAATTCAGAGGTACTTGCCAGCCAGGGCCTCCTCATTCCTGCTAGTGATCGTAATTAGCTGCAGCTGGTAGCTTCTCTTTCCCAACAGAAAAAGGGGTTTGTTTTACAACATGCAATGGTTTGACTAAGACACAGAGACAAGAAAGTCCACGGAGCTCCCTACAGATCTGAGGATCATATTTAACACAGGTCAGAAATATGAATTTGAGACATTTTTCACTAACTGAAAATTCTTTTTAAAAAGAAAACCCAATTTACAAATGTGGGCTAGGTACAAGTTACGAGGGGAGGGGGGTAACAACACTGCCAAGGTCTGAAAAAATCCATACTGTCACTGCCAGCTGAGGAGAAATTATCCAGGAACAAACCAACACCCCTAAAACCCAGGTCTGCCATGAACCTGATGCCTGCTGACCAGTTTCCATGTGGTCTGTTATGGTCCTTTTTACATCACCACTGACTGAAAGGAACACTTGTCCCATCAGCCAAACACCCCTTTTCTATTTGAGTTGAGCCCTTGTAAGCTCTGATCACTTTTGTTAATATAAAACTTTATTTTACCAGATAAAAGTCCCATTGAGATCAACTTCTCATTTTCAAGGGTGAAAATCGTCACAATAAATAAAACACATTCAAGAAGTAGTTTACAAACAGTGAACTGAAAAATAGTAATCCAAAAACTGCAGATTGACAAGTAAAGTGCAGTAGTTAAGGTCAAATTAAAAACACAAACATTGTCCAACTGATTCTTGTCTTTCCTTAAAAATAGAACAAAATTTCATGAGCCCAACGATATCCAAAAGTTTCATTTAGTCTGGAGGGTAATCCAGGCACCTGGGGCAGCAAAACTAAATCCTCTTCAGTCCAAACCGAGGAACCGACAGATGGACAATTCCACAGAAAAAAAAAACAACATAATTTATTCAAGCTCTTTCCTTTGAAGGAAAGAGCTTAAATGACCAGCCAGGTTTGATATACAGTTCACAGCGGTGTGCAAGGTGAGCACAGCCAGCAACAAACCTCCGGGCACAGTGCTAAACAGTGTTCACTGGAGACATTGCATTGAAGTGTTAATGTACAGGATTTCCCCATAGTCCCCACAGCTGATACAAGAAGTTTCCGAGTTCCAAGGGAAAAACAAGATTTATTTTTATAATAGAAGTTGAGTTTTACCCTGAGTTTGTGGACTAAGTTGGCAACGTGAGCTTTAAAAGAAAGATCATGGTCATTTAGCCCAGATATTTATAACTGTGGACTAGCTCAACTGTTTTGCCCTGAGCCGTTAAAGTTTATGGGATATTCTCCGATAATACACAAGAACCAGATACAACCTTTGTTGTACAGATACAACCAAGGTTTGAGTAAGTGAATGTTAGCAACAATAAATAACAGTGTCATCTGCATAAAAAGGAGAAAAAAGATAAATTGTCGCACAGATTATTTATATAAATAGAATAAAATATGTACTAAGACCAAACCCTGGGGCACACCACTAGCAACGTCAAAAAAAGAAGAGGTACGATATGATACAATATCCCAGATAGTCTCAAAGATGAAATTAAGAAGTGCTCCTTTCTAATTTATATCTTGTACACAGATGTTCTAGAATTTTCCTCCTTAAAATTGATTCTTGTTAGGACAACTACTTCTTTTAGTGAATAACAGCCACTAGCCTATGACACTACTATTTGCAATAGGCTACACAGTCTGTTTCATGCATCAAACCACCCTTACAGAAAATACACGTGTGTTCCACGTGTACATGCACATGTGAACATTAATATTTTTAACGCAATTAACGTATGCACAGCATAACAAGCCCAATACATCCGTCATTTCTCTGTTATGACGGCAGGACACATATTTGTGTGTGTGTGTGTGTGTGTGTGTGTGTGTGGGTGTGTGTGTGTGTGTGTGTGTGTGTGTGTGTGTGTGTGTGTGTGTGTGTGTGTGTCAGCAGATGCTATACCACCGACAGATAACTGAAGTGGCTGATATCGAGAAATCCTACCAATGGCTAGAAAGGGCTGGACTAAAAGACAGCACAGAGGCACTGATCATAGCTGCACAGGAGCAGGCCTTGAGCACCAGAGCAATAGAGACCCAGATGTACCAAACAAGACAAGACCCCAGGTGCAGACTGTGCAAAGAGGCCCCTGAGACAATCCAGCACATAACTGCAGGGTGTAAGATGCTGGCAGGGAAAGCTTACAAGGAGCATCATAACCAAGTGGCTGGTATAGTGTACAGGAACATCTGTGTACAGACTGGAAGCCCCGAGGTCAAGGTGGGAAACACCTCCGAAGGTGGTAGAGAATAACCGAGCTAAGATCCTGTGGGACTTCCAGATCCAGACCGACAAAATGGTAATGGCAAACCAGCCGGACATTGTGGTGATGGACAAACAGCAGAGGAAAGCCGTTGTGGTTGACATCGCAATACCAAGCGATTGTAACATCAGGAAAAAGGAACATGAGAAACTGGAGAAATACCAAGGCCTGAAAGAAGAACTGGAGAAGGCCTGGAAAGTGAAGGCAACAGTGGTGCCCGTGGTCATCAGAGCACTCGGGGCAGGAACCCCCAAACTGGAAGAGTGGCTACAGCAGATCCCAGGACAAACCTCAGACATCTCGGTCCAGAAGAGTGCAGTCCTAGGAACAGCCAAGATACTGCACAGAACCCTCAAGCTCCCAGGCCTCTGGTAGAGGACTGTATGTACAATGAAAACATTGAATAAATTGAACTTTACTGAAAATAAGACATACATGATTCGTCTCTAAAAAACCTGGGGTAAGACCTACAACAAATAAAAACTTTCTCCTCCTTATGTTGTTATGACAGTGAAACTGATTTGTGCCTCGCGGATAGGAAGTATTGTTGAGGGGCTGCATGATGGGCCCTTCAATACACTCTCTTTTCTACTTTATTTACACATCTCCTATTTATTCACAGGCATTGTCACTGTTGCTGTGTCATGTGAAGCTGAACGTGCATGTGGGTATTGGCGTGCTGGTGTTACACCTAAATCTGTGACCCATCAGAATCTGTGACCACAGGGGGGGCGATAGCACACATTTCTCTGCGTGTACGTCTTAGAAGACAAGTGAAGTCTTGAAAACTTTTATTTAAGTCTGAGTTCATTACAATGCAGGTACACATTCTGATGGCGATCAGAAATAATGACCTAAATCCCCCCTCTTTTTTCCTGACCGACACCGTGAAGACTGCCAAAGTTGCACCAGTTAAAGTAAAAGCACCCCGTCATATTTTATATCTTAACTCTGGGTTCATATGGGACAGGTTCTGGGTCCGGATCCGGATCCAGACCGCTGTCCACTTGTTAGTGACCTCTGATCTAGAACATGGTAGAGATGATACAGAACAGCATATAGAAGTACATTACATGCTGCATTTATTGACCATTGGGAAAAGGAAGGTAAGTTAACAGTAAATATTTGTAGAATCAGCTTGCAGTAAAAACGCAAATGGTGATTAATCATGATTATTTAATTTGTAAGCTGTGATTAATCTGATTAAAAATTGGATTCATATGACAGCCCTACTGATAAGTAAATGTTAAACAGCTCATTGTATGTTTTTGGCTTATTTTTAGAATGAAAATGACAGATTCTTACAGAATATTTTTATATCTTTAGCTCAGTCTGTTGTTTTGGTTCAGTCTTCAATCATTCATTAATCTCTGACAACGTCAACATGGATCTATTTCTAAGAAGTAAAAAAAAAACTAAAACAATCAATAATAGAATAGTTTTTTCATATAACAGCCAGCTGTAAATATGTTAGCACATTTTGCAGATGAAGAGATCATTTTGGCCAAAACATAGCTATCTCTATACAGGTGCTAAAGCTAAGCTAAAGTACACATAGCAAAATCTACACACGTAACTTCATGTTACAGGACGGCACATTAAAATGTGCACTAACCCTCTAACCCTAACCCTGGCACAATGCATCAAATGGGGGAAAAAATATACGCTACTGGTAGCAGAGCTACCAAATAAAAAACTAATGCTCCTCCCATTCTTTTTGGTATGTTACTGTTCCTTTTCTGAGATATTTGACTACTGTGGTTATTTATCATTTTAAAAAACATACAATATCCAAAATTAAAGCATAAGAAATACTTGCAAAGTATGACGGCTAGAACCAGAAATTTAAGCAAATAACAACTGAAAGAAATTAACTTGAACATCGTACATATATCTAAATTTGAAGTAAATGTGCTGAAGGTAGCCATTACTCTTCCTTGTAATAAACGCCTTTACTGGAGTAACTTGATACCAAAATCCTTATATCTCAATTACCACTTCCCTCTAAATCTTTACTGATAGAGATTCATTTATTTTCCTTACTTCCCTCCAAGGAATAAGAAACAGATGTAGAGAAACTTTACCGCAAGCTTAACGATGGTATGTTAAGGATAAAAAAGGGATAAAAGACAACATAAGGGGGTCCCAAAACCTACAAATGCACACTTTGCATTTAGAGTCACCGGTGGATTAAGTAATGTGCAGGACAGGTCACATTGTGTGATCTGGAGTCGAGGTTTAACTAGTTCATGTCAGCAATGCTCAGTTCAATGGGGCTTTTTAAAGAAGTGAACTTGTAGAAAGTGCCAGGTCATACTGATGGTCGGGTGGAAAAACAGCCCTGACGGCATTTAGATGAGTTAGCCCCTATATCCTAACTTTCATAGCATGGGTTTGGCACCATAGGACTTGAAAAAACGGCAAAGCAGGTTAGTTTTAGTGTGCTCACAAGAAGAATGGCTGCATCTTTTTTTTAGAGGTCATCATATTACAGGGTAGCAGACATTGACCTCTGTCTGTAGCTTGAATGATAAACTTAAAGGATGTAGAGCAGAGCTTAGCTGATTTTAGTGTAAGCTTGAATGACCTGTTAGCTGGTCCTTCTGGGGTTGTCAAGCCTGAGGGTCTGGTTAATGCATTCTCACCCATTCACACTAATACACATGCACACACAGAAAACTGCGGCACACAGACCTTTTCACTTGGTCCAAATAAAAATCATTCATCATGCTCTCCAAGCTGAACAAATCTCATAGTCACCTAATGCTTGTAGAGGATTACATATAAGGTGTTGTACTGAATAATAACACAGGTAAAATAATGATAGCAAACAAAACTCTGTAGACAAATGTGCAAGCTTCGGGCTTTTCAAGACCTTTAGCAATTCTTTATTGGAGGGGTCTCTCTTTTGTAGTTAATATTACACTATGACTTCCATGTATGGAAGTATGTCAGCAGATGCTAATAACAAAGAAATACTTTAGTCATGGTTACGGCAAAACAAGAACTTTTATGTGAAATTAAAAACGTTAACAGCCTTTAGTCCTATCATTCATACACAATATGACAACATGACTTTTATATCTATTTCAGGAATATAGCTGGCTGGAAAGTTAATGAGTTTTTTTAAATGAGCCAGCCAAACTGTAAACTGGGAAAATAGAACTTCCACTATCACAACTGTCATCTCTCAGTTCTTATCAGTCAGGGCAAAACAGCTCCTTCCTGAATCTGAGGTACACCAGTATGTTAATGGAAAGTTCCCTTACCTCCACTGGTGCACATTTACGTTTATGTTCATAGCTAGCTGGTGCAGGTTCCTTAAGCTAACATTTTCTGCTTTCAGGGCCTTTTTTGAGTGAGATCTGCAGTACCAGCATGTTGAAGACAATTACAACATAATTAAGTTTTTAACTTTGTTAACATTTATATTAGTGCTGGGCAACGATTAAAGATTTTAATCGCGATTAATCGCATTGTTACGCGCAAAATGTCTCTTTCCTTTAAAAGAAGGCCTACTGCTATATAAAGAAAAATGAAGTAAATTTTGGTTTACAAACACTACATCAGGGGTCTCCAACCTGCGACTCTGGTGGCTCTCCTCTACAATGCCTCTAAATACGTGGCTAAAATATTTTTTTTTAAATCTATTTTTCTTGTCATTAGGTTGGAAACAAGGGCTGTTTTCTTCTTTTTTTGTTTTTTTTTTTTTACTTAATTTTCCATGAATATCTACATCCCTTAGAAGAAAGTCTGTCTATCTTCGTTTTTTTAATAAATGTTTTATGTTTTTCTTTATTTTAAAACCTAAAAATGGAAATAAAAATGTGGTTCTTCAAGAATAACAAATATGCTATAGTGGATCTTCATTAAAAATATATATTGAGTTTCCTTTTTGAAAAGTCTGGTAACATCTGCGTCTCTAAAGGAGTTTTATTTAGCTGGCTGAGGGAAAAATGGCTCTTTGGATTGGAAAGGCTGCAAACCCCTGCACTAAACACATAAACAGGTTTAGCAGCAGTTTTCTCTTTAAACAGCAACAGTTAAAATATTTCTTCATATATAAAACCACATATTTATGAGAAAGAAGGATGAAATGTTCAGGATTTACTAACTAAAAGGTAAAAAGTCAGCAGGATGGATTTAAAGCTGTGAAGCTGCTTCCTTCTAAACACAGAAGGAACAATATGTGATGAATATCAGCATCAGGTGAACAGACAGAAAGCAGGATGAGAATCTCACAGCTTCTAGATGGTGAGGAGAGAGAAATATTTACAATATGCACAATAACTTCCATCCATGCAGCTTCACTGCTTCATTATCCACATTTCTGGATATAAATTCTCTAAACTTTCATTCTTAGCTTGACTGTTTAGCTTCACCTCTGCACCTGCAGCCTCCTCTACCGGGAGTTAAGGGTTAACATCTGGTTTCCGGGTGTAGCGTCAGGTCTGTAGATGTAACTATAAACATGTGTGGTATCCACAGAAAGTCCAGAATCTCAGCTACCAGCTCAGTAAAACCATTTCTATCACCAACAAACATGGTTAAGACAACAATAATTAAAAGACCAGGTACACAAAGTCTGAAAAACGTGTAAACACAGATGATGTTTCCCCATGAACACGAACAAACGGCTCCTCTACTGAAAGCTCACATCTCACAGATTCCACAGCTGGAAGTTTCATCTTAATATGACCAAGATTCACCGAACCAGAGGCAGAAGAAGACCCGATTTATGCTGCACGCTTGTAAAAGTCAGAAAACATGTCTTACCTTTGCTGTCTGGCATAAATTAAAACCTCATTTATTAAAAAATAAATAAATAAAAAGTTTCCCTCCAAAAATCACGATGTTCTGCCATCTGCAGGTTTAGACAAAGAGAAACGTCGGTTCTTCTTCTTCTTTCTTAAGTTCCAGACAGAAAACGTCTCTTCATGTTAATAAACCCGCTCTGTCCTGATTACATCAGACGCACCGCTGCAGCAGGGAGGAAGACATGGACGCCATGTTTCTGTCATCAAAGCCAGCGGCCAGCAAAAAAAAAAAAAAAAACAACGTGTGATTACAAAAATGAACGGCATTAATTAAGCATTGCGTTAACGTGCGATTAACACGTTAACGCGCCCGGCACTAATTTTTTATATAATATTATATCTGGCATATCGTAAGGAAGTTAAACAGTCAGTAGCATTTCTGAGTATTTTGACCATAGAGCTACACAGATGATTGTTTCTACATGACAGATTCAAGAATCCAGGATTTCATGGTAATAAACTACAGAATCAATCTGTGGAAACAATCCCAGGGTTGTGGGAAACTGGAGCCCACCCTTGGTTCACCCGCCCGCTACAGAGGCTAACACAAAGACGTTGCACTCAGACTCATATCCACAGAGATTAAATTAATTGCTTGCATCATACTGAAAGGACAAACATGTTACTGCAACCGTCTAATTCAAACCTTCAGCAGTGGGGTCTCCATTTTAGTTTGTTTAGTGAGAGAGCATAATCCACAGCTGGATCCATTTTACATGGAGCCTGACCAGCTCTTTGGTTTAATTCATGGCTGCAGGATTTAAAGCAGACTTGTGTGACCCATCTGCCTCAAACTTAAGCTGGATTTATACTCTCATGGTGTCTGCATAAGGTTGGTTATGGCATCAATGCAGTAAGGCCCCATAGGTCCGTGGAGGTATGACACACACCTCTTTAGACCTGACGCGCACCCCTGCTTGCAGCGTGGTTATGCAGAAGTACGTCCTTGTGATTGCTTGGTTTGTGATTACGTTCTTCTGGATTTAATGAGCTTCTCTGAATTTGTGTGGTTACCACAGAAGAGAAACTGCAACACAACGGCGTAACCATATGCTCGAGTGCCAGAGCACATTTCACCGGCGTCAGCTGCGCCAACCCTACCGTACGCAGACACTGTGTGAGTATAAATCCAGCTTTAGATGTCCCACGATGCACTGAACCCCTCTGTTCCTTTATCTCTTTGGTCTTTACTCCATGTAGAAATATCTGATGCTGTTGTCATTCATGTTTCTCTTCTTATTTCTTAGCAGGTATCCCTGGATTAGAGTTATGCTGCTTGTTGATCCCTCTTTCCTGTCCTCTCTACCACAATCCAGAAGATGGCCGTCCTTCTGGCTCGAGGTTCTTCCTGTTAAATGGGACTTTTTTATCTCCACAGTCATCTATCGCCCCGTGCTTGCTCAGGATGGACTGAATCAAAGTAAAAATTAAAAGCTGGTGGTTTCCTTCAACAGGTAATTATTTTTAATAATACATCTTTTTAGGGCTTGGTCCAGTGGCTCATAAGATGGATTTATTTTAATTCGATTATAATTGGACAACAATAAATTTGAATTAAGCTGTATCTTGCTGTGAGATGACTTTGTTGTGAATTGGCACCACACGAATAAAACTGAGCTGAACTGATTGTCTGGTTAAAGAAAGTATGCAATCTAATTAAGGTCTGAGGTCTGCACAATATCAAAACACTGATTTCTGCCGGTAAGAGTGAATAAACAAAACACTGGTCCTTCTGAGCATGATTCCCATGTGACAGCTTGGTGTTTACACCCATCATGCCCTGTTAATTACCTCCATGTCTCTGGAGCTCTCAGTTATATCTCCTGTGATAAGTGCCATTAAACAACCGTATTTCATAAATTGATCTTATCATTAAACCGCCTTAATTGCCTGTATTGCTTTGAGGATTACCTGCCTTGTTCATAGTAAGCCTTAATCTCTGGAGTTCAAAACAAAAGACAGACAAATATAAAACAAGGCCTCACAGCCGCTGTGGGTCCATGCCTCTTCACGCAAGCTCTCGGCACGGAAAAGCAAGTGGCTGCTGGGAAAACTATTGTTATGCCATGGTGGGGAATAGGGGTATTTGACTTAGATCTACACGATTGCTTCTGGGCTGTAGGTGCAGCTCTCAGTCGCTTTCTGCAGTGGAATGCATGGAGCATTGCTTTCAGCAAAAGCATCACACAGTATGAGAAACATGAGAAAGTGGTGATTTTTGCACAATTAATCTTTACCATGAAATCTGCTTGTATGTATTTTCTGGACTTGTCTTGATTAGTTTGGCTGTTTTCACTCTATCGACCTGAGTCTCTCAGTGGTTCAAGTACACAGGGGACCAAGGGTCATCATTGTTGTAAAATCCTCTCACAGAGATGTCAGCTCACATGCCTTATGTTCACTAAATTTCATGTGCAGGTTTTCTGCCTCTGCTAACCTCACAGCCTCTCAGTTATCTGCCTCAGAAGCTAACTGTATGTCAGTTAGATGGGTCATATGACCACAAGGGTTTTGCCACATAGTACATCATCTTTAAAGCTTACTTATTGTTTTCTTTCTGTACATCTGTTTTCTATCAGACAACTATTTGTGCTTGATTTTTCAGAGTATCAGGTCTCCATTCAGAGTCTGCTAACGGCTTGCTGCTTAACAGATTATCAGGTGGAAATGGAATTCATGTGGGGGTTGTGATTGAAAATGTGCTGTTCATACAAACTGCTTATGAGGTATTGCTTCAAAGCAAGACAAAAATGGCACTCCTGAAGGCTTCCAGTGCAACATGTGAAGGTGGATGTCTGTTTTTTTTTTTTATTTGTTGTAAAAAAAAAGCACATGTTCATTGGCTTACGACTGCACAGCCATAGTTGTAGATTTAGAAAACTATACAGGCCCGTTTCTGCGCTCTTTGTGTGCATAAATGGGGTACATCCATTTCAAACATCATACTTCCATGCCTCTGATGTATTAGCATGGTTGTTAGGCAACACATCCAGCAGAGGGCAGTGCAGAGTTCAGAGGCATCTCTTAGTTCCGACATCAGTTTCAGGCAGAAGCAAACATGGAGATGGTGGAGGAGATCATTATGATGTTCATTCTCAGAAGAGAGATAAACAGAGAAAGTGCAGTAGATGGTGGTCTGTGCAGGGAGGGCTGGGCGACTCAAACCAAATTTCATATCTTGATATATATTTTTTTTTTACCTGAATCACGATATACAATTTATATCTCAATTTAAGATTTTTGTCAATTAACCAAAGAGGCAGTTCTGATTTACAGCCGTCAGTGTAAATATACTTTTATTAAGGGCCAGCAGCACATGTGCATTAAAAACAGCTGCCTGAAATTAAAGTAGCTGTATATTAAATTAACACTAGAATGATCAGGATTTGGATGTGGATCAAACCACATAAGTATTATAAAAGCATTAACATCAGTGCCTCGTTAGCAGCTTTGTGGGAATTTCTAAAAGTAGCAAAGTCTTCACTTATTCCATGTAAGCTTCCACCCATCTGGAACAACCCTGACATCCTGCAAAACAAAAGATGATTAACTTCACTCAATGGAAAAATAAAGGAATAAAACTCCTTGTCATTTAATATTCTCATTTTGCAATATGGAATCAGCAGCACTAAATTTTTAGAATATCACCATCTTAAATCTAATCTAGCAGCTACCTATCAGGGTGGCAGAATTCTTGAATCTCAATGCCCCAAAGCTATTATCAAAAACATATAGACTATTATTTAAACTAGAAGACTCAATCTGTCTTCCAACTTCAAAATGGGAGGGCGACTTATCCAGTAACTTTAATCAAGATGAATGGTCACAAATATGTTTAAACACCTTTAAAATGACTAAAAATTCAAATATTCAACTAATACAATTAAAATTCTGCATAGAACTCATTATACAGGACAAAGGATGTTCAGGATGGGTCTGTCACAATCAAACATCTGCACACACTGCAATGAAAACACACCAGACAACTATCTCCATGCCTTGTGGTCCTGCACACCTGTCCGCAGGTTCTGGCTTCAGGTATGTGAAGACATGTCAACATGGTTTAAATGTAATATTCCTGCAAACCCCACACTATGTCTACTAGGTGACTTGGTTGACATTAACATGATAATTAACTCTGTACACATGATCCTCACGGTCTTAGCATCGCAAAGAAAACTATCCTTGTGAACTGGAAAACCTAAGCTCTTATTTCTTAGTATCAGTTAAAAGCCGAGCAGCAGCGTTCAGAATCAGCTGGACACTGCAAACAAAGACAGTGGTTAACCTCTCCATACATGAACAGCACACATGGATTACCTGAAAATCTGAACTCTGGAAGGTGTTTTCGTAAAGGCTTGTTCTCAGTTTCCAAATCAATGTGTGCATGTGGATGACAGGTGTAAATGCTTAGTAAGGATAGCATTTGTCAGAGTACACATGTACATATATGTGGACATGGATTAATGGACTAGATTTATATCGCACTTTTCAAGGCACCCAAAGTGCTTCACATTTCTCTCTCTCTCTACAATGTTTTTATTCATTCGCTTCTCGCATTCGCTGATGGTGATATATATATGTGTAGCCTCAGCTGCCCTGGAGCTGACTGACGGAAACATGGCAGTTAATGTGCGCCAACGACCTCCAACCACCACCGAAACATTCATCCACCGGTAATGCCGATGCTGGAGGCAAAGAGAAACATCATCTAATTTTACTTTTTTTTCCCAACATTTAGGTTTTCATCACCCAGTGCTGTTGTTTTCACACTAAGAGCCTGTGTACATGTGTGTGTGTCACCTGTGGTGTCAACATGGGGAAATCAGCTCCTGATGTGACCTACCATAATATTTTGCAGCATTTAGGCCAGGAGTCTCTAAAGCTTTGTGTATACCAGTGGGTCGGGTTGGGACGGTTCTGGTGCGGATATAGTTTGTAAACTTTAATCTGTTTCCACGGCCAACTGTAACCTTACCTTTGAGGCAGAGCATCAGTCGGATAGCGATAGCTGCCTTAGCTAGCAAAGACAACTCAGAAACAAAGTAGGAGAGTGGCGATCATCCAGCAGTTTGTGCTCTTTCTTCTTGTCGGTGCTTCATGACACCATTTTAAACTGAGATTTAATCAACAAAAAGAAAATCTGTTGCTCTGGACAAGGAGCCGTTCCTGCTTTGTGTTTATGCCAGGTCACATGTGTAGTGACTTTCTTTCTCAACCAATCAACAGATTGCAGTGTGTTAAATTCCACCCTTTCAGGTCAGGTCAGTTAGGTTGGTTCCCCAACGGAAGAGTCCCAACAAAGTAGGACGGGCTGGGTCGTATTTCAGGATACCCTTCCCAGTTTTCACATTTAGAAACACAAAAAAAATGTGCCCTGACCCGCAACTGTTGGTGGAAACGGGTCTTAACTCCAGTCCTCAAGGACCTCTGTCCTGTAGGTTTTAGATATTTTCCTCCTTAGTTAACAGCTCACTGGCATCAGGCATTTTTCCCAAGTCACTAAAGATAGCTGCTATTAAGCCTCCTAAAAAAAAGGACTCTAGACGCCTCTATAATGAACAACTATAGACCGTCTCTAACCTCTTTTATTCCCAAGATTATTGAGAAAGTTGTATTTCACCAGCTTCATGACTTTTTAAATGAAAGTGGAAATCTTGATAAATTTCAGTCCGGCTTCCAACCTCATCACAGCCCTGAAACAGCTCTGGTCACAGTGTTAAATGACATTAGGTTGAATACTGGTTCTGGTCTAGTATCAGTCCTGGTTCTGTTGGATCTCAGTGCTGCATTTGATACTGTAGATCACAGAATCCTGTTGCACAGGCTGGAAAACTGGGTTGGACTTTCTGGAGCGGTCCTTAACTGGTTCAGGTCCTATTTAGAAGGCCGGAGTTATTTTGTTACGATCATCAGCTATGAATCCGAGCGAGTGGCCATGACTTGTGGAGTCCCCCAGGGGTCAGTCCTTGGACCTCTTCTGTTCAACTTGTATATGCTCCCTTTAGGTAAAATATTACAGAACTATAGCATTAATTATCAAAGTTATGCTGATGATACACAACTTTATGTGTCTCTGTCACCAGACGACTGCAGTCCAATAGACTTAATGTGTCAGTGTCTGGAGCAAA
Source organism: Melanotaenia boesemani (assembly GCF_017639745.1). Taxonomy (NCBI): domain Eukaryota; kingdom Metazoa; phylum Chordata; class Actinopteri; order Atheriniformes; family Melanotaeniidae; genus Melanotaenia; species Melanotaenia boesemani. The sequence goes on from NC_055684.1 coordinate 39,444,925, forward strand.
TAAACACCTGGATGAAGGAGAATTTTCTACAATTAAATGAAGATAAAACTGAGATTATTCTGTTTGGTAGCAAAGAGAAGAGGGTCAGCATTGGTAAACACCTGGAGACTCAGGCTCTTAAAATCACCAGCCAAGTTCGTAACCTGGGAGTGTTGATAGACTCAGATCTGACTTTCAGCAGCCACATCAAAGCTGTCACTAAGAAGCTTTTTACCAGCTCAGAAACATCAACAGAATTAAAAGTTTAGTCTCCCAGAAAGACCAAGAGAAACTCATCCATGCATTCATCTCCAGTAGACTGGATTACTGTAATGGTCTTTTAACAGGACTTCCTAAAAAGAGCATTAAACATCTGCAGCTCATCCAAAATGCTGCTGCTAGAGTTTTAACCAGGACTAAGAGATCTGAACACATCACACCAGTTTTGAAATCTTTACACTGGCTTCCAGTTTAAACTGGTTTCCAGTCAGTCACAGAATAGATTTTAAAAACCCTTCTGATCGTTTACATCCCAGAATGGTTTAGGCCCAGAATACAGCTGTTATATGTTCAGAGAATATAAACCTAGCAGAGCTCTTAGATCCAAAGACTCTGGTCAACTAGTCCAGACCAGAGTCCAGACTAAACATGGAGAAGCAGCATTTAGCTGTTATGCTGCAAACAAGTGGAACAAACTGCCAGTAGAGATTAAACTTTCACCAAATGTAGACATTTTTAAATCCAGGTTAAAAATATTTCTTTTCTCATGCGCCTATGCATTGAATCTGGATTTTAACTTTTTTTTTTTACTTATCTTGCGTTTAATCATTTTCATGTAATTTATTATTTTATTGTGATTATGTGTTGCTGCCTTTTACTATTTCTAAATATCTGTAATGCCTTTGTTTTATGTAAAGCACTTTGAGTTGTCCTCTACATGAAATGTGCTATACAAATAAACTGCCTTGCCTCCTCAAAGGGATCCAACAGCTTGTTGTGGAGTTCTGCAGAATGACCCATTAATTTGAGTGTGTTGAATTAAAGAAACATCTAAAACCTGCCGGACAGCGCCTCTCGAGGACAGAAGTTTTAGGACCCTGTTTTTGGATATTTCACATGGGCAGGTTTTTATATGTCAATTTGGGTATTTGAAACCAGATTGTACTGTAATAATTTTGCAAATGTGGAGCAGACCAACAACTGTGTGTGCAGTTAATATAAAGGTGAGACTCATCACTTGAACCAGGAAAAGGCTGTATCTAAGATGCCTCTGATAGAAGTGTGGTGTTTAAGACCTGATCCCATCCCTCCTTGTGCATATGTGTGGAGCTAAGACTGAAAATTTGCCCCAGAGCCTACAGATAGATACTGGGATGGTGGAGGGGCTGAAAAAGCAAATGGTGTGTGCAGCGTTTAGTGGCAGCAGCAGCAAGCAAGAGGCAGAGAGAGAGCCAAGAACTTTGCAGCTTAGGCAGACTGACCAGATCAGATGGGTATATTAGATGTGTAGCTTGCAGTGCAGGGATTACCAACACAGGTCTTCCAGGGGCGGGAGCATGCAGGTATTGGATGTTTTCCTGCAGCAACTCATCTGTTTCAAATGAATGGGTCATTAAATGACTTGTTCAGAACTTGACAACAAGCTGTTGGAGATTCATTTTATTTCAATCAGGTGTTGCAGCAACATGCAATACCTGCAAGACACCGGCTCTCAAGAACCAGAGTTGGTGAGTCCTGGTGTAAGGCAAGGTAAGTTTATTTGTATAGCACATTTCATGTACAAGACAATTCAAAGTGCTTTACATAAAACATTAAAAGCATCACAGAGGAGAGCAGGAAGCAATAACAAGTGCATTAAAAACAATCATTTAAAAGAAATAAAAGAAATTAAACAGAAAGAAAAAAAAAGCTTTAATAAAATAGATTAAAAGCCAGAAATAAAGTTCCAGTGTGGGGAATTAACAGCTGTTCTGATGAAAGGCAGCAAATAGAAAAGTTTTAACCCTGATGTAAAACTGCTGCTCATCCAGGTTTTTAGGACTGACTGGAGAAACGTGAGTCCTGGTGTTCATGTCTCTGAGTGGACACAGGGACACATGTCCTCCCCCTGGCATGGAAGCACTGACTGACTGCCTGGTTTTCTGGATGTAGTCAGTAAAGAAAGAAGTAAACTCCTTCCAGGCCTGGTTGGATAGAAGTTCTGGGTTGACCCAGGAGGATCAGTTAGCCTGTCAACAGTAACGAACAAGGCTTTTCAGCTCTTACCAGCGTGGCATTTTTCCATGGAGCTCTCTTTTTGGCAGCGATCACTTCCACTATGGTGGGAGCAAAGACATCAATGATCCTGTAATTTTAGATCCAGACAGGGTCCTGTGTTCCACATGCTGAGTTAGACCAAAGTTATCAAGAACACAACACAGTTCTTTGGTCCCTCTGTCCTCCAGGTTATCAGCATAAATGTTGGAATAATCAACAATAACTACATAAAGTCAACACAGATTACTGACATCAATCATTGATTAAAATATTTTTTCAGCCAAAGATCTGACATTTAGCAAAGCTAGCTTCAGTGTGCTAAAACATTACCTGTCCAGGTGTTGTTCTGGGCAGGCTGAGGCAGATGAGGAAAGAACACAAGACGTGATAAATTTATAGAATTTATTGGGTGAATCTTGCTTTTCTGAACATTTATCAGTCGTTTTTGTTGCTTATTTAAACAGGGATAAAGGAAACTACTTGCATGTCGGGCCCGGCTTATCCTGGAGAACCATGAGTACCCACATAGCTGCAGCCTGGACCAGCACAGATCCATCAGACGCTGGGCTGTTATCAGGCTGGAGACAGACGAGGAGTTTGGTTCCATCCTGGAGGGAGGGGAGGTGGACGCTGGGGCTGGGACGACTGGGTCAGAGCTTGCTGGGGAACTGATGGGGGAGGATGAAATGGGATGTTTTGGGGTGAAAAGATGGGACTGGAGCATGAGGTCAGTTTGGTCGCCATAGTGACCAACTCCTTCATCTGGGAGGTGAAGTCCAGGAGGGGTGGGGAGGATGGGGAGAGGGAGGGTGACCTGGATGGAGTATGATGAGATGAAGGGGGTGGGTCCTCGCTGGGAGCTTTGGGGATTTCTTCAGGAGGGGGCTGAGGTGGTTTTTCTCCAGGTTTCCTCTAGACTCTGTCTCATCACGTTGTTTTGGTCTCTCTTTTCTGTTTTCCTTATCCGAAGGAACAGAGTCTGTTTTAGAAAATAAAACCGGTTGGTGGCGAACAGCCTCACTCCTGACCTGTTCAGCCAGAATCCATCTGCCTTAAAAAAGTACCTGTGGTCCCAGAAGAAGCTGAAATTGTCTATAAACGAACTGGATGTGTGGTACATGCAGCCGACAGCCATGTATTCAGAATAAACAGACGGCTGGATCTTTCCTCTCCTCCTCTGATCGGAGGGAGAGGCCACTGATTAATATCCGGGCAGCGAGGCATCTTGCGGCTAGTTAGCTTTAGCTCCTGAGTAACTGCAGATAAAGCTTCTGCTATTTGTAGGCCACGCTGACATGACACCAGCAAGATTGTGAGACTCTTAAAAATAGTAGTATCCAACCAAATCAACCACAAAATACAGTCCCAGTACAGTAATTAATGAGGCTCCAGGAGCCACTGCCCATAAATTTCTTGAGTAGAAAAATAAGAACATTGGCAGAAAGAGGCAAGCAGAGGGAAGAGCGAAGCAGCACAGCGTCAGCAGGGGACCGAAGCAGGAAGTTAAAAAAAGGGGGGCTGTAACTCAGGAGGAAGTGCAGTCATCTTCCAACCAGAAAGTCGGCGGATTGATTCCCTGACCACATTCCTACGTAGCCTTGGGCAAGACACCCCCTGATGTGTCTGTTGGGGTGTCTGTGTGTGAATGGGTGAATGTGACATGCAGTGTAAAGCACTTTGAGTAGTCAAGCTAACTGGAAAAGGGCTGTATAAGTGCAGTCCATTTACAAGAGTTGCTGTAGGATTTTGTGTTTTCATGCATTATGGTGGGGCTTAACTTTAGAGTGCACTTTAGAGTGGTGGCTCATTGGTTGTGGTCTCTGTATGGCCTGGTCGTGGGGGGCGGCCTCTCCTGGCCTGTCTTGCCCTGGGGGACCTCCTGGGGAGCCGGGGTGCCTAATGCCACTAGAGGCTCAACATCCAGAGGGAAGTTCACTTTCCTGCGCTAGTGGGCTGCTAGCTCTGTGGGTGCTGGGTTGGGTGTGGGTGTGTGTGTGTGTGTGTGTGTTTGTGTGTGTGTGTGTGTGTGCGGCTGAAACATTGGGGTGTGTGCTGCCCAGGTGGTTGTCTGGGGGGTCTGGTCCTCCTAGGCATGGTGTGAGCCCTCTGCCTTTGGAGGTGGGGGGACCGCCTCTGGGCTCCTGGGGCCCTGGGCCCTTCGTTTGGGCCATGGCTGCCGATCTTGGCCCACTGGGACCTGTGCCCCAAGACCGTGGGGGGCTCTTGCTGGGGCTCTCCTCTGCTGCCCTTCGGGTGGGGCTGGGTCGTCTTCGGGGTGGGGTAGCTTGGGTTAGTACTCCGGGGCTGCTGCTGAGGGCCCGGGCCTCTGGCCCTGGTCTGCCTCTGACCTCCGTGGAGGCGTGGTCGCATTTGCACAATCTCACTCACCACTCTTCATCACTGATCACTCCTCTTCCTCATGCTCTGCATGCTGACACAGTCACTGAGTTGTCTAGTGGGTTTTTATAATAAGAGATAATTTCTCTTTTTTGTTTTCCTGTGAGTTTGTTTCTGGTTATTGTTGTGCTATTTTCATGATATGACTTCTTGATATGGTTATTATTTAAAAACTCTTAATGACTAGCAGCCCTGTTTTTTCTGTGTGTGTGTTTCTGCTTTTGTAAAAGTTGTAGGAAATTTTCTGGTGTGTTCATGTACAGGTGTAACAGTTTGTTGTCTGGTGATGGGGTGGATTGAAGGGTCGTTGCTTCTGTCTGTCATCTTTTTGTCTCCTTTCTTCTTTCCCTTTTGCTTGTTTTTACTATTTTCCATCTTTTTCTGTCCCCTCCGGTCAGGTCCAGCAAGATTACATAGATTCTGTAATTCAAAGTAAATAAATAAATAAATTAATCACATTATCAAGAGGAGCCTTACCCATAGGCCTCCCCTTGGCAGAGCAAATTTGTTCAGCATGATACAGCAACCAGATTATCATTTTGCTGCTATGATGCTGGACAGGACAAGTTAAAAAAAAACAAAAAAACTTTAGAGTGCACAGGAGGCAGGGTACGATGCAGAGGGTTTATTGAGGAAATTACCATGTTTTGTTTATGTTGGGATTTATGGAGACTCTGCTGTTTTGGGGGTGATATTGATGGCACCCATCTTTGAACATCTCCACAATGTTACTGAATGGAAGTCAACATCAAGGTCAAAGTTTTAAACCAGCCCGAGAAGATTTACTACTACATTCACACATTGTTTCAATCTGCAAGCTTCCACAGGTATTATTACGCAGGCTGGAAAATCTCCCTGGAGAAAATGTTTGTGGAAAATTCAGCCAGTCCATCTCATAGTTTTAATATTTCAGCCTGAATCACGGTGCAGCTCCAACTCTGGTATCCTCTTTGCCAAGTCTTTACGGCTAAAATAGCAACAGATGTTTTGTTCTGTCTCTAGTGGATCAATAAATTATCATTTTACTGTTACTACCATACCTGACATTTCAAATATATATAATTTATACGACTTTAAAGGCAGATTGTAACTTGGCTCTAATATTTTTTTGTCTGCAAATACTGAGCATGTTTTCTCTCTGTGTAATACATTGCACACTATCTGGACCTGACTGCTCTAGCACCATTAATCAAGTCATCGAAGTTCAAACTGGCCTTTAAATTTCATGTTAAGAGTCCATTTAGAGTTTCCATTCGAAGCCAACGGTCCTGAGACTTGCAACAGGCTGCAGCGATAACATGGTCCTGATAAATCCGCCGCTGATTGAAAGCAGTGAAACCTACACCTCTGCTTGTTGCCTGGAAATGGAGAACCACGGAGCATGTTTGGCTGACCTTTCCCATCATTAATCAGGCAGGCCAGGCATGGCTCTGCGTGTGCCTGACATAATGCCCAAACTTCAGCAAACTAAAGTTCAGTTCAAATACTACACAGATAATCTCGGATCAATGTGAGCATGTTAATGAGATAAGAGGACCCAAAACATCCTTCTTTTCCAAGCACTGAATGACAGCTGGCTTCTGTTTTCAGTTTCCATGCCCTGGGATGAATAACTGAACTTAAAGATACAAAATTTTTCATCTTTCACAACATAAAATAAATTAATTTTGTAATCTATTTTCCCTTTGGTTTATAATAATAAAATAATATAATATTTAACATACAGTTTAGAACAATAAAAGTATGAAACATATAAAATAGGACAGAGAAAACATAAAGAATCTCTGATAAATGTGTTTGGTCAGTCAACATGTGAACTTTGTGGTCACATACGTGACCTGGTTCCTCTAATGAAAGCAGTCCAGAAGGTTCATATAGAACAGGAAGGTTCACCAGCGACTCCCCTTTCTTGGAGTATTTTCAAATTGCCATACTTGGAAAGTGAATGATGCTTCACACGGAGCTTTGCATCTGCCCCCGGGCCATCATTGACAGGATACCCACCATCCAGGGTAACATGAGAGATGGCGACTTGGCCACAGCGGAGAGGCTTGACTGATGGGCTATAACAGGCTTCAGACGTCACCAATCGGGGATCTTCATGCAGGGAAAGACAGACAAGAGAGCGAGGAGACGCCACGAAGATCAGGGCGGCCCTTTCTGGAGGAGCGGTCGGCTGCCGGCAAGGAGATTGGGTTTCCCTACAACTTGTTGCCTGGTGCTAAATAAACGCTGGCATGTTGTGTGGAGACACCCGACACCCTGGCTGAAAGGGTTGCTCACCCAGACTTGTTCACAGCACCCAATTTGACCCTCCCTGTGCCCTCTTAACCCCTTCATGCCTTTTTCTCCTTGCAGCCATCATTCCTTTCTGCCCACCACTGCTGCTGTCATGTCTGACTAACAATTGTTTACTAACTGGTAAAGCACAGTTACCCGTTGATAATAAGGATTCATCCCAGATTAACTAAAAACAAAACAGAAGAAGAAAAATTAAACACATGAGCCAGTAAAATCCAGCACTTTTGAAGAAAACTCTGCCTGCTGTGCATGAACAGATAATTAACCCTCTTCCCTCTCTGAGACACACAGAGAAGCCCCTCAGATTCTCCTGATCCTGAACACCAAGGGTTTTTCTTATGCTTAGCCAAAACCATTTCACAGAAAGAAAAGAAAAAAGATCTGCCCAGTCCTGCAGACCTCTCTAACTGGCTTCCGTAGCACAAAGGGAATTTATCATTAAAGAAGCGATCGATATTTCTCACCCCATGCACTGCAAAGCAAAGCGAGGCTGCGATAGCGAAGCCATGGTGCTTAGCTCCGAGAGGGGAATGCTGGGTACCAGAGGAGCTAATTAGGGGCCGAATGTTGGCTATCTTGTTAGCCCGCATCTAGCTGTGGGAATGGTGCTAATGAGACACGTTGTACCAACATAGACAGGCTGTTATTGCAATATGGAAGATCACTACACTTCCTAATATCATATGCTTGTATAATCATTCAAGTGATACATTATTAATGTTTTTATTCCCCTATGGGGCTTCATGCTGGAGAGCAAAGGAATCTCTGCCAGCTACATGGACACAACATGCAAAATCATGTCTGACGCCATGTAGGCACTTCAGAAATGCTCCAAACATCCTTGAGGCGTGTTCTGCACAACACGCTTCTGAGAAACAACGCTCATCTAAGTTTGCATTTGTCATCTTTGGCTTGTATTATTAGTCATTTTGGGTTAATATCATGCTGCAACATATGCAAGCATTTAGACCGTTCAATAATCCTCTGCAAATTGAAAAACCTGCCCTTCTTTGGTGCAACTTCTCGAGCCTTTGTTGATTAATCTTGTAATTACCAATTAGCTGCGGTAATAGCTTGCATCCAGGCAGACTGGGGGGCAGAATGCCTGTTTTATCTTCATTAGGAAGAAGGAGGTTGAGCACAGTGAAGCACAGTGAAGCACATTTTTACCCCTCTCTCCTGGGATACCACTGGCAGCAGGTCCAGCTTATATCTGGTAGTTCTTTTCTCTCCTGCCCTTCCTTGTTGACTTAGAGCACATTCTTCTCACAAAGGCTCTTGGGAGATGTTAAATAAAGATATCTCTCCAACTAAACTAATGTTTCTCCTGTCATTCATTTCAGACAAAATAAATAAATAAACATAATCTCTTTAAACCAACCTATTAGGCTGCAAGATTTAGATAATTGAAGTGTCCATCACCGTATAACCACTCAACTCTGAATTGTGAAATCATTACAGGAGGCTCCATGAAAGCACTCATCTGAGGTTTATTACTCCTTCTCTTAAACCCCTCTGGCAATGGCCTTCGATTCGGAGCACATTACCTCCAGTTCTAAAACCAACCCTAATGGCTGCCTCCCATAGTTTGGGTTAAACTTCCTCTGATCCTTTTCTGTGAAACTGGAATGTGCTGGATAACTGCAGAGCCTTTTCAACACAAACTCTGAGACTGAAAATACAAGGCCAGCATCTGCAGCTCTGTCAGCGTTGTCGCCATCGACTGCTCCTCCCTCAGTTTCACAGACTCCTCACCCGGGTAAATATTTACAAATGCACACTCAGAAACATCTGCTGTGGTTTGGGCTCATGCAGCACGGAGGAGAAGGGGAGATGAAGCACATCCTGAACCCATGGGAACGTTTGTCGTCTCAGGTTCCATCTGCTCATCAGGAGGCTTCAAATGCCCAAATGCCACTAACAACTGCTCCCAGATGTTTGCTGTGATGCAACATATATGAATTTAAAAGCTGAGGGGATATCTATGATTGCTTAATGCAAGGAATTAATAAGTGGCAGCTGGTGTGATTCAAAAGACACAAGATTTGGACAAACAAAAGCTAATTCCAGCAAGCTGCTGCAAGAATCTCTTTGAAACATCAGCTTATACCAACACACTCAAAAATAATTCATGATGATTCCTCTGCTGCAAATATAAAACAAACATTCTGCAAATATCCTCCAACATCAGCCTTCAAGCTTTCTTGAACCTGCACATCTATCAGCAAACACATGCAAATACTTGACAGCAGATACACACAAACCCCCCAACAGGTGCAGACACACATCCCTCTGATAGCTTTTTCATGCTCCATCCTGAGAGACATAACTCTATGTACCAGTGTCCAGGCAAATGTTTTGGTTTGACGGGGCGAGCATGTGGGACATCAGGGATGAAGAAACACCTGCTGCAACACAGTCTGAGCTGTGTCCTTCCTGGTCCTGCTTCCTCTTATAAATCACTTCTTAAGAAGTACTGTGCACATTCCTGGGTAGTTTTTTTTTTCTCTTGTACTCATGGTTTACAATATATTATGTTTGTTGATCTCTAACTCATTTAGAATTGTAACATGTGAGTAGATACACCAGCAGGCAGATGGACAGAGCCCACTAAAGAAATGCTTCATCTTGACGTGTCCTTACATGTAAAACCACCCAAAGCCCACTCAGACGCTGAAACACATGGTTGTAAAGAACCTCATTCATTTCATGAAGCATGACTCAAAGTCACTGCTGAGAATGCATGAAAGGCAAGAGGAAGAAGAGATTAAGAGGAGAGATAACTTAGCAGAAAATGGAGCTTTTGGTGGGGTGGATGTGGGAGGCACACAGCTCACAGACATCCCAGATGTCAATGATAAACATGGTGACACGAATCCTCTTCTTCACGTTTCTGAATGAGCAACATGGTGTGCATGCACCACTAACATGACAAGAAACTATTGCTCTCGTCCATCTGATGATACATTTTACTTTGGATACAAACATATGTCAAATAAAAATCTCTAGATCCACGATCCTTAATCCTAAATAATAATTTTACTCCTGGCTGCCATAAAGTTTACGTCAGTTTTAAAGGCAAACCTTTATTTTCTATTTAAAGGAAAAACAGACCAATATGATGTTTCTGTTGACAAGCAGGCTGGACCTAGTAAAGTGGCAGCTGAGTGTGTGTTAAGTTGTTTTACAGGTGTACCTAATAAAATGGCTGGTAACTGGAAATGGTTGGGGGTAGGCATTGAAAATACATAGTAAAGGTTAAAAGTATAATGAGTTGTATTAAAACAGACATTTTAGTAACATGTTTTGCAGTTTTAGCTAAAACAAATGGATCAGACATCAAAGTGGAAAATCAGAGTTTTCGTATTGTTTCCTGTGTTTGACAACCATAAATCTGGATCAGATATTTCAAGTTCCAAAGTTCCTCATCTATGAGGCACCTTCTTCAGACAATACACGGTGAACACCATCTTGCGATCTCATGGTCATGCTTCTTTCCCACGGTGGTGTAAGTGGGGCCCCTGGCACCAAGGGCTTATAAAATGAAGCCAGGGTTGGACCCCTCCAGGAGCATGACAGAAAGAGTGCCTACCAGCCCCCTGCAAAACCCCCCAGCATGAATAATGCCTGTGTAAGTGAGCTGCATATCCCTACAGCTGCTGAGTGTGTGTTTTTTTTTTTTTTTATGAGTCTTGTTATGGTGCTCAGCCCTGTGTTAGCTGTAATGAGCCCTCCTATATTCCCTTCTTGCTTACTGGATCAGGTGAAGGTGGGAATGTTTGTCTCTATCGGATATGTTACTTGGTGTTGAGTTACTTCACCAGTAAAGTGAAAGATGGCAGTTATGGTGAGGATGGTGCAGGCTGTTAGCAACTGTGCTAACTTGCTTCCAACCAAATTAAATTCAAATAAAAGAACGAGGTTTATGTTATGATGCATAAAGAAAAATAAAATCTGAATTTTAGCGCATTCTCTACCATAAAACAGTATTAAAGGTCCGATATGGTCTCTTTGTCTTCTCTGATATCTGATAGCATGCTAATACTTTGGTACCGTCTTTCTAAGACTTGATGATGTTTGAGTGGGTTTAATTCAACCTTCGCCTAACATTGCTGCTTCGCCGCGCTTTCCTCTGAAACAACAGCTCGCTCGAACATTGTCCCACTTTAATAAGAGATCAATTAAGAAGTAGAACAATCAGCTCCAGAATCATCAGTTTTGTTAGTTAGCACTAAGCTTTGATGCTATTCAGATAGATAGATAGATGGATGGATGGATGGATGGATGGATGGATGGATGGATGGATGGATGGATGGATGGATGGATGGATGGATGGATAGATAGATAGATAGATAGATAGATAGATAGATAGATAGATAGATAGATAGATAGATAGATAGATAGATAGATAGATAGATAGATAGATAGATAGATAGATAGATAGATAGATAGATAGATAGGGTATATCTGAACATTGTTTGCAGTCCGTACAGTTTAAACTGTGTCACTACATACATGACTTGCTTTAAAGTGATGAGGAGCCTGCCAGCTATGATCTATAAAAGTCATTGTTAGCGGTCACCGTGGGGAGTAGTATCTGTCCTTTGTGAGGAAGACAGGAAACATTTGGACAGAGCTGTTAGCTGACACACTGTAGGACTTAAAGATTGAATGTGGAGGCTGAGTTTTCCCTTGTATCCATTAAAGTCACACAGACAGAATGAATGGCCCTCAGTTTGTGGTGTAGCATTACAGTGAACCCCATGAAACCAACCTGCCTGTGCATAAACCAATGTCACATGTTTGGGGAGCAGTGGCTTGTTCTGTCCTAAAATGTCTTAAAACCCCTCTTTGACCTGAAGACAGTGGGTGAGCTTATAAACGCTGATTGGAGGAGGCACTGAGGGTCAGCGTGTCTTTGTCAATTTGTGGTGAGTCGACGGTAAACAATGCCCTGTGGGGTTAAGGTCCAGCCTTTCTAGCTTTTTGAGTATTGAGGTGAGTACGAATCTCTGGACACACTCTTCATCATCTTTATGAGGGTCAAGTGACCATGGCTGTGCAGGAGGAAATAGCTAATGAGTCCATGTTTACTCAGGGACACATTCAACGTGACCACTGGCTCCATTTCTACCACCTTTACCCCATGGATTCAAACATGAACTTTTTATAGTATATTTACTTAACCAGACTCATTACGTTACCTCATGTGCTAATTGATAACTGCAAGTCCATCACAATCAGGACCCAAACTTCCCAGTTTAATGTCCCTCGCTCTGCACTGAGCCTCTAAACCCGAAGTGAACTTCTGGTTAAATGTGAGCATGTACTGAAACAGTCAGGCTTAGGATTCTCCTCATGTCAGAGCAGTGATCAAGGAGCTGCAGGAAGACCAGGTTTGAGATTCTCAGTGTAAAGCACTCCACTAGGAAACCCAGTTTCCTCTTCAGTCGGCACAGCTCTGCTTCTGTAACAGCTGACTCGCCAGCTGGCATCTGACCAGGCTACTGAACCAGACCTGCAAGCCTAAAGTTGCGGAAGAAAATATTTATTAAAATAAACTTACAGACTAGAAGAAGGGAAGCCTGCTTCCCTCTGGATTTACTCTCCTCCCCAGCTCTCTCACACACCCCCATGTAGGGTTTTGGAAAGCATGTCGCTCATGTCCGTGGAAGTGGGCCAGGGTTAGTCTAAAATGGACCAAACAACGCCAGTGTGAATCTTCCCTAAAAAGCAAGTAAATTCTGAGCCTTGGGGTGCATTCATTCTTTTTCTTTGGTTTGCTTTGACACTGTACTTAGGGTTGCCACCCGTCCCGTAAAATATGGAATCATCATTTAATTAAAAAATTAAATGCTGCAGACGCCACACACCTGTGCTGCTCACAACACCCACGCTTTTTAAAAGTGTCCACTACACCCGATATTCCACCACGTCCACAAACGTACAGACGTGCGTGGGAGGAGGCGCATCCACGGCTGGACAGTTTCATCAGTGAAACTACACTACATAAAACTGTAAACTTATAATTTATACAGTTTTTTTAAAGTTATGAAATTTCTTCTGGGACGCATGTAATTACGGCTTTACGTAGCCGAATAAACAGGATTTTATCTTTAGCATTTCAAGTATAACTAGTTGCTTTCTTGACCCTTTACTAAAAACACTGGCACAAAATAAAATACCCCATCAAAATGAAAAACATTTAGAGCATCAGTTTGGTGTAATTTGGTTTTAAAACTGATGAAAACAGTTATTTAAAATAGTTCATATTTAACCAAATTTAAACCAAAGCAGAATATCATAAAGAATATAGAGAATAAAATAATCTAACAAAGACCCTGAAATCTTTAAAATATTTCTTCTTTCTTCTGTTTCAACCTTCAGCTGCTTCGAAATTTTCCAGTGTGTGTTAATCAGTCAACAACAGCTGCAGCCAATAAAACTCGTCAGCAACAATAACCATTTTAGAAAAACCTTTTATCCACAAAAAACCCAGATAATCCAGAAATGATGAGAAATGCTCTTCACTGTGTCTGCCGTCATGATGAAGAGCAGAGCTCTCCGCTCGGCCGCAGACAGACAGTTTTTCTGTTAGAATAAGAGCAAACCAGCCAAATCTAAGATTTTAAAACACAACATAAACTTAAATGCTGCTGGGAAAGGCCGTGAGGCCTGCTGCGAATCACACAGGTGTTACTTTGTCGTGTCAACCTGAGGGAGGAAAAGTTCCTTTTGATAGACAGCAGGCTCACGTCTCCCCATCCAGTCCCTCTGAAAGCACCATATTATACCTTTTTAAATGAGCAATGTTAAGCATTTAAAAGAAGCAGAGAGGGCCCCTTTGACAGACGTACGAGTCACAGGCAGCTTCTCTGAGGTCATTCGGAGTGACAGTGTAAAGGGACGGAGGTCATCTCGGACCGGGTACCTCTGCTTCTTACATTTCCTCCAGGGTGAAGTGCTAGTGCCCTCCTGCCTCCTCGTCTCAAGCCAAGAGACCCCTGACGAGACCCAGAGCGAGGTCAAGCCACAGCAAAGGCACAGAAACCTCTGTGTGAAATTCTGCACATACCAAACTCTGCACGCCCACAACATGTATGAACTTTGTCCTCCTGCTGTTCTGCATCACACAACCCTAAAGATGCAAAACAATTGACTTCACCATGAAAGTAAGACGGTACGACAAGCGGTCAGGTGCTGTTTTTCTTTCCAGGCTTAACCTACCAGACAATGGGCGTGCCAGAGCATAAAGGTTATAGCAGGAAGTATTCTAAGGCAGAAAGACTCAAAGATTTTCTTTTATGTTGTCCAAAGTCATCTCTGGGTCAAGCAAACAGAATGTTCCGCCTGTGCAAGCCGAGCTAATGAACTGGACTGCTGCTTCCTGTAATGAGAGATTTAGTTGTGATTTCCATCATTGTCAGCAACGACTCATTTAATCACCCAGTTCTTTTGGTGACCTTCTTTTGGTGGCGGTCTTCTGTGAAGGAGGTGAAATAGTACAAGAACAAATATGTGGAGAGTCAGTAGAGATGAAAATAAGCTGGGTTGCTGGTGAATACTGAGCCATACAGTGCACGCCTTTGTTTCTAACCTGAGAGGCAGCGGGGAGGTCAGAACGCTGACAGACATGCAGGTGTGGCTGCTACTGATGCGAAGTCTGAGGAAAGAGAGAAGCTTGTTCCAAATGAGCCAGGCCTGTGCAGAATCCACCACCTCATCACAGCTTGTGTGATTTTTCCAACCTGCTCTCCGGTCCGGCACATGAAATAACAAGATGGAGGTGCAACAGCTGATTTCAAACATATTCACAGCCTCAAACAGAGAATCTGACCTAACAGCTGATCTCTAATGACGTTTATTTATCAGGGAGGCTGAAAGCAATCAACTTATCTTCCTATCACAGATCTATCATTGTTTAACATTGCACTTAAATAATTATTTGAAATGGCATCAGATATGCTGCTCTGGATGTCTGAACATGTCACGAATCACTTATGAAAACCACTATTTTGTGATTTCTTTTCACTGTATTTAGCTTTTAAATTTATTACATATTTGTTAGGTACAGTTGTCATTTGATTAAGCTCAATTTCTTTTATATAAAAACTGTTTTACCTGTAAATTTGTGTAAAATTCAGGCTTAACAGTCATCATAACTTTAACAACTGCTGAATGCAGCTAAAGTGATGTATTTTGTAATTTAACTTCCTGTTAAATTAGCATCAGGATATGAGCTTTTTTGTGACTTCCTTTGCAGATTGAGCTGCAGGAAACTGCCTGACTTGACTGCAGGTATTTGCCTCTGCCTCCTGCTGTCTGCTTCCAAGAGAAGAGGTAGTTCATCCCAAACTCATATACGACCTCTGGAAAGTTGTTGGGGAGGAGGGGGGCAGCAGAAGAAGTAAAGTAACTTTCAGATATATGACGATTATGAAAACATACAAATACCATATTATTCCAAATTAAAGATCCAGTGTGTGAGATGCAGTGAACTCTAGTGGTATAAATTATAGATTGCAACCAGTTGAAAACTAAAGCCATACAGCTATAAAAAGAGTTGCATTTCTGCTACCAGATTTTCCTCTGGCATTAACCCACACTTTTTAATCTTAACCTATTTTGTAAAATTCAATTCAGCTTTATTTGTGTTGGGAGGTTTTTGATGTCTGTGTTAAAAAAAATGTTTTATGAACTTTCTAAGATAATTTGTCTGAATTGTGTATGTCGGCCCCACCCAGCAGGACTTGACTTGTGTTCCAGAAATTTCATCATTTTCATATGCATTTATCTTCATATTAATGCTATGGCTAAGTTTCAACTGAGAGTGAGGCGGTGTGTGGCTCAACTGGTTGAGCAGCCGCCCACGTACAGACGCTACAGCTCCTCGGTGCAGCCGGGTCAGGCTCGAGTCCCGGCCTGGAGCCCTGGAGCAGCCATTGCCTGTTCTCCCTGACCCCCCGTTACTGTGAAGACAGTCGTAATAACCTTCTGCTGAACCTGACTTTATGCTGCAGCATAACAAAAGACAACTGCAGCTTGATTTCTCACTGAAATTCTTAAATTCATAAAGAATATTATTGATACATGATGATATGACTGCAGTTTCCAACAAATGCTGCTACACAATTATTAAGTTGCTCTAATAACAGTAAACCATCAGAAACAGTTGAACCCTTTCAGGCCTGTCGATGTGTTTAGGCCTCGGCTAAACAAAGAAATGAATAAATCTCTGCAACTGCAAGGTCTGTCTGAATCATAGTGGGGATACTTCTCCATCCATCCATCCACCCATCACCCATCCATCCATCCATCCATCCATCCACCATCCATCCACCATCCACCATCCATCCACCATCCATCCATCCATCCATCCATCCATCCATCCATCCCTCTATCCACCCAATCACCCACCTATCCATCCATCCATCCATCCACCATCCATCCACCATCCATCCATCCATCCATCCATCCCTCTATCCACCCACCCACCCACCTATCCATCCATCCATCCATCCATCATCCCTCTATCCACCCACCCACCCACCTATCCATCCACCATCCATCCATCCATCCATCCATCCATCCATCCATCCATCCATCCATCCCTCTATCCATCCATCCATCCATCCATACCTCTATCCACCCACCCACCCACCTATCCATCCATCCATCCATCTATCCATTCATCCCTTTGGTCTGTGTCTTTGAAGAACTTATATTCTAAGGGGAGCCAACTCCAGCTTTCCACCTTCCAGCCTATAAAAACAGCTCCAGCTTGAACTGTTACAATCCCTTCGTTGTTCAGTACCTTCAACCTGTCAAGACCTACTTTGTTATCCATGTCTACACTTTGTCTCCTACGCCACATTCCCAAAACTCCATACCAACCCAGCCTTCTGCGGTCAGACTATGGATGGAAAAACAAAACCTCCTAACCAGCTTCACATCACAACACTGAGATCCTCATGTGATATTGATGAAAGGCTCCATCCAGACGGGTTATAGATTTTCTCAGCCTTCTTTGAAGAATATCCGAATCTCTTCTTTTTTTTTTTTTGGTTTTTTTTTTTGGTTTTTGTTTTGCTTTTTTTTACCAGGAATAGAGATGAGAATGTGTTCTCTGGGGGGTTTCAGTCGAGATCAGAGATTAACTCCTCTCATACTGAGATGCCTCCACCTGGTGAGGATGTCTTGGAGTCTGACTTAAGTTTGCAAGAACTGCATGAAATGATCAAACTAAGCCGCAAACTCCACTTGTCCAGACTCAGAAGTAAGAATGAGAGGAAAGAGTATCAGATTTTTATGATCTCACTGCAACATTATATCTCAGCTAAGTATTCTGTGCATGAAGCATCCTTCATCTTGAGTTTAAAGCACCTTCCTTTTCTTTTTAGCTGTTCTCTGGCAAGCCTTAACCATATTGTATGTATATTCTGTCACTCTCAGTTCACAAATTCTTATGGTGGCAAAGCATTTTCTGTGGCAGACCACATATAATAACCTGAGTGAAACCCATACTTTTCCAATTTAGAGGTTTTGGCTCCAGATTCATCAGCTTATGTTGGAGGTTTCCCTGTAAAACTGCAGTGTTCCTCTGAGACCACTAACTTCTCAAATAGCTTAACCATGACCATATGATCACAGGCAATGCCAACATATACAGTACTTGTACACAAACGTACTCACAAACACATGCCTTAGGTCTTTATATAAGGATACAGAGCCTGTTGCATATCCTACATAGGTGACCTACATCACTGCACGTATTTCTAATTGTATGACAGTTCATCTGGGTCTCTGTAGTTTTTGTTTGTTTTAATGTCAGTTTACAGAAAATAGAGAAGATCTGCAGACATAACAAGGGTTAAGTTTATGAGTAAACCTGATACAATAACAGCCTTTTCCATTTCAGTTCTAAGAGGCATTATGTCTGAGCAAAACTGTGTAAATACAGCAAATTACAGGTTTTGTGATTTGCATCACGATATGTTTTCTATCCATGACGGTGTATATCAGGCTTTAAACTATTAAATTAATATGTCACCAGCTGATGTGGGTTGCTGCCCATGTGAACTGCACATGCTTGGTTAAGAGTCTGGATCCAAAGAAAACTAACTCTCTATCTATTCCATACCATGCATAGAAAACTTAGATGAGGCATCACAAACTCCCTGAGGGCCGGTGTCCTGCAGGTACATAACACACCTGATTCAAACCTGTTCATTTAATTCAGGTGTGTTGCTGCAGGGAAACATAAAACCTGCAGCACTGCAGCCCTTGTAGGACCGAGCTGAATAGTTCTTATCTAGGTGATATTTGGTCCAAAAATGATGACAACTTGGTTAAATCTTCATTTCTACGACATTATGCTTATTATGAAAAGGGGGAGATTTGATATCTTACAAAGTTGAATTGAATTTTTTTACTGTGTGTAACTAAATTCCCACACAAACGCTAAACTGTCATAGTTTTAACAGGGCCAGATGTGTTAACTACTATTACTACAATACCATTCATTTAATAGTTCGGCTTCTGTTAGTTCATCCAAATATACACCACTTCTGAGGTTCAAATACTGTTCTTTTTTCTTTAGGATACGTTCCCTACCTCTGTGTAGCACTTCACTAGAGCAAATGTGCAACTACCATGACATGTAGCTGCCTCTTGATTTGTTTTTTCTTTTGTTTCTGCTGTGACTGAACTCAGGGAAAGAGTTCATTAATGTCATGGAGAAAGTACACTCTGTAAAACCAAGTATGTAAAAGTATGGATCGCCACCAAAGAATGTTGTTGCATGGAAAGCTTTTGTGCTATGAAATGTGTTGTTATCAGCTGGAGTCTGACCTTCCTAGCTCCAATAAACATTTTCATCCAATCAGCATTTAATCAACAAGCTGCATTATTTCTGCAGACTGCACATCTCTCTGTTTGTGTTGATAAATTACCCAGAATCCTTCAATCTGCAGGTGCTGAGAGCTAGCAGATGGACTGATATGAGAGTGAAAACGGCTCCAACTCATTTGGACAACTTTAAAAAGCATGATATGCCTATAGCTCAGTTTAAAAGTTTAAGTTTGGTACACGCTGCAATTTTCTGCTCTCTCAGGTGAAAGGTGACCAACATTAAAAGCCTACAATCAGCGTCTAACATAAAAGGATCAAGGGATGCACTGTTCTAAATAAAGGGTTCGTTAACATGACATTGGGGCCATTTTTATAAAAACTTGAACAAACTCAAACAGAGTGGATTCAGTTTCAATTTGTAGAACACAATAAACACTTCAGTCATTTCAGGACACTTTAAAAGGAAAGTAACTGAAATCAGTTCAATATAATATAATCCAGTCCGTCATTTCTCTGTCCATGTATTATGTCTATACTTGAATAAAAGCTGCCTATCAAAGAAAATGCATTCCACAGAACAAATTACCTTTGCTAATGATCAGTTTAATTAGATTCCCAGTCTTAGCCATGCATGTTGAGCGGGATTCTTTCTTTTAACAGCACCTCCAGCAGAACCAGGAAAGCCCTCTCTGGGAAAGACAAAAGAAAGCCAAACAAGAAAATTTAAGTTGTGGAATTTAAAAAATGAAGCAAATCTTCTTAAGTTGTTGCAGCTGAATAATGAACAGTGAGTTTGTCTCGTACCACGATGGACACAGTAGAAAAAAGATATAAAGATACGAAGGAAAAGCTGATGCTTCCTGATGAAACACAAACTAATGAACACATTAATACGCCCCTCAGTAAAAAGCACAGAGATTTTTCAGTATGTCCTTAAAACTATACATGAATGTGACCCTTGGGTTGCTAGGTGAAAGCCTACTATGATTTAGCTGCTATCATCATTGTACAAACATCTGAAAACACCAGCCATGCTGTTATAAAGAATGTGATTAGAAGCCTGTAGCACAGAAAATTTACAAGATGGAAACTCCTCCCCAAAATGTGCTTATGTGACATATGTTCCTGTTGGCAGACTGACTACAGTTAGTCAAAAACTGCAATCTCTAGTAGTCATGAGAGTCTGCCAGACTGGATACGTTTGGGTTTCGGTTCTCACTCACCATCTTACGCTGGACGCACAACAACACCTGGTACGTGGAATCATATTATCCTGCATCATAGCCAAAGACTTCCTGCCTCCTAACACCTGCTCTCGTACCCCCACAGAGGAGTTGACTATTAGTGACCGGATTTCAGGTCTTATCATTTTCACATTGTCCAATAAAACTCCTTTACCTATCCCTGGGTTCCTGATATTTATTGAGTCCAATCTCCGGGTCTGTGACAGGTACGTTTGGGGACTCGGATCAGTTTGCATTCACTCTGCATTACTCAAATGAATCAGAGCGGGTAAAGAATGTGTTCCACTCCTTGTCAGAGGAGGTACTGCATCAAGAATTACTGAAGGAGAAGATGAGGCAACCAATGGAGAAGACCGAGACTGCTTCTTTGATCCAAATCAGAGTTCATCTGGGCATTCACATTACCCCAAACGAAGTGACTTTCCCAAAAATGACCAGGTTCCAACTACACAGGTTGGTGTGAACATGCCATTCGACCTAACCACGATTTCTGACCCCAAGTGATGTTAATACCTAAAGCCAATAAGGAAACAACTAAGTTTTGTCATAATTTATTTTTATATGCAACCAAGGTAACCAGTAAAATGGTGCCCGTGCATGTGACAGCTGCATTGTAAAAAGAATGTCTTTAAGCCCAAACCCTTATTATTTTGTAATCCTACCTATGTTTTACACCTGTGGTTAGTTGTGGCTTGGTCAAGACTTGACAATGATATCTGTGGAATTTCCAGTATGGAAACACTGAAGTGTATTTATGTGCTACAGCTTGTCAGGCAGTACTTATGGGTTGTATTTAAGGGTATGAACAAATGACCAATATGATCATTTCAGCTTTTTAGGAAAAACCACCTTTAGTTCCAACTGCACCAGCCTTCATATTTGGTTAACAGCTGCAGTTTGACTTCTGAATTGCAACTACGACCTGAGTCTTCTTCATTTAAGTTTCCACAAGGGATTGATACTCAAATCTGTCCTCTGAGGGAAAGCACATGGTCCGTTTAATTGTAAACCAACCTGGGAGATTCCTAGATTTCTGTGCTCTGTAATATTGATGACAGTGATTATGCTGAAATGGGAGTGCAGACTTGGGAAAACCCTTTTAGAGAACCAGATGCACTTAAGAGTTTCTGGTTTCTACCAACTCCTGAGGGAAATATCAGACTCTTAATGCTCCAATTTGTTCACCAGATTTTCACTATTTGTCAGTCTGCTGCTTGAGCAGACAGTGTCCAGCAGGTCCAGCTATTTCAGCTGCCGGGAGGCAAAATCATTAAGGACCCGACAGGTAAACAAAGACCAAAAAATTTAGACTAAATCCTAGAAAATCACCGGAAATACAGATTTGGATGTTATTGCTTTTAGAAAAAAAAGATTGATTTTAGCTGCTGCAGCTCCTCTCCAGCTGCTGTCTGAGCCGTGGTTTTGTGTTTTCCCACCAGGGACACACATGCGGGATGTGTCTGTGTCAGTGTTTAACCACTGCGGTTGTACTTACGGCCTATCGTCACAGTCATCCACGTGCCTGACCACATCCATCCCAAGAGCCACATCTGGAGGCCACATGTGTTCAGGACGTGGGTGTGTCAGGGACCCAAACCTGCTCACGGCAACATTTTATGTGAAGCTGGATTAACCCGGGTGCTTGTCAATCATTTATAATTACCAGGGTCGCCAATTAATGTGAGCTCCCCATATTTCCCTCATCGTGGTTTAAGCCACTCTGGCCGCACAGAGCGGGGGATTTATCTGGTGGTGGGGGGGTACATTACCTTCATCATGACCTGATTAAGTTCTGTTTTGACAATCAGCTTCTAATTGCAGGTCTGATATCCAGCCAAGTTTCTGAAGCACCAGCACTTTTCTACAAATCCAAACGTGCTACTTTCAGTGGATAACATAAATTAGAAGGCCTGAAATTAGCTGGATTCAGTGTTATTATATGTATTTATTTTTTTACTTGGTTGACTCGGTGCATCACTTTGCTCTAGAATTTGACATTAAAGAGAAAACTGGCAGCTCAAGCACAGAAAACAAAGTTTTTAATGAGTTAAGTGGAACTCTGATTCCTCTGACTAATCACTTATAAACAAACTCACAAGTAATCAAAATCACGATTATTCCAGACAACATCAGGTCAAACCGGAGTGTCAGACAAATATTTAGTCCGTTTTGTTCACAGAAAGGCTGAGAAGTGTATCAGTATAGCACTTGCAGTACTTCAGCTGAGCGGAAACATTCACCGGACATCAAGACAAACAATGAAAACCAGCTTCTGTGGTAGTTGTGATTTGTAGCATTTAATATAACTAAAACCTAAAATTCAGTCAGCAATTCCTCTTTAATATCCCACAGATGCTCCAAGGAGAATGTAGACTTCCAGCTGTGGGAGTTCAGGTCTTGGCATTTTGTTTTGAATAATATATGAGCGACACTGCTGCAGAAGCAACAACTACATGCAAAAGCTCTCGTGTGAGTGAGGTGCTAAATGTGCTGCTAAAATGGTACCTTGAATGAAAGTCGCAGCGTGTAAATTACGCCCTTTCTTCTTGCTACTTTGCAGGCTTAAATTGTTGGAATTCAGAATGAGACTAAAATGTGGATATCTGGATGAAGACCAAAGGAAAATGAAAACTTTCTGTCTCATTTCCTCCACTTCCACACGTTGAACAACATGATGTTGTGGATGTAAACTATACTGCAAGCAAAACACTTTCCTACTCACAGCATTGTTTTCTTCCATCCGTGTCGATCGAAACTTTTAGGCCTCCTAGTTGCTCTGCAGGGAAACACACAGCACGCTTTCATCCTTTGACTCTTGTTGAGTTTTGATGAGCTGTTGTGTAACTTCAAAACATGAAACATGAAAGTTAATGACTTCTGATTCTAAAGTACTTTTAATGAAATTTCTTAAAAAGATTTTCCTCAATTTTCACCTGAAGCAGGTTTTTCTGGATAAAAGGTGTGTTGTGGAGCAGCTGTTTCCTGGACTGCTTTACTGGACCCTTGCTGATGCAACAGGAGCGTTTGTGTTGCAGCATCATCTGCTACTGGAGATCAGTAAGGTTTCAAAGATAAACTGCACTGGCAACTGGTCAGAAATAAGTGTTTACTGGATCTATGGTTATGATTGCAGCCTGTTATGGTATACATTATTCACTTCTCAGGAATCTGTGAAGGTACTTAGAAGGGAGCCTGCGTCCCACACCCAGGACGTCTGGTACCACCGGGTTAATGCTTGTAAAGATTCCTTTACGCCTTAAAATGCAAAACCACAGGTAACGTTTAACATCCACTCATGCATGTTGTTAGAATCTCCAAAAGAGTCGAGGACACATTAGCAGACATGTAAGCGGCATTCCAGGAAGGCTATACCTCTTAGTCCTGTGTGCTTCTGCTGAGTTGAGAGGAAATGGATGTACAGAAGCTTTTTATAGCTAGATTCTTATTCTTGTAACCTGGAGACTTTCGGGGCAGATTATCGTCAGCAGGTAACAGAGTGTGGAGCTGCTAAACCTCCTGGGACGACATGTGGAGGCAAGGCAACAGTGAGCAATGAGACCAAGGGAAATGCTGAATGAAAACCCACTAAACAGGAATATGTGGGTTACGAAGGTATGCACATTTGAACAGTTCATTTTGTGGGGGGACCTGTAGATGCCATCGCTTCATGTTTATGCGCCTAGTTAAAGGTTAGTAAACTAAGATAAACAGGATTACATGTCTCAGAAAGCTGGACGCATTCCACTACTCACCTCATTTTAAACTGAAGTGTGCAGAAAGTCGTGCATCCTAACAAGAGGAACTCTAAGGCAGAGGGCGTGGCTCTTTCCTGTCAATCACTTCTTGCCTATCAGCTAACCTGCAGGAGGGTGGGAGGAGTGAAAGACTATCATTTCTAGAGTTGGTTTTAATTTATGGATGCTGAAATTCCATTTCCTCCCAACTGAATGGTGCTCTCTTAAATAATCCAACTCCAGGATTAACCCTTCAAATGTGTGGATTCAGTTTTATCCCATGCTGCATAACAAAGCAAAGGTCAAATTAACTCCGAAAGATGGCAGTTTGTTATCAAAGTAATAGGTGTGGCTGAAACAGCTTGTCAGGTTGAAAAGGTCAAGAAGGCTGTTGTTTTGTATCACAGATTGGGTTTTTCTTTTTGAGAAAGAGTGAACACAAGCGCTTTGGCCATGTGTGCAAAGTGGGTCTGTGGGAAGTCAAGAACCACTGCTTCATGCAACTGTGTGTCCCTGCATATACACACTCAGCTGCCACTTTATTAGGTCCAGCCTGCTTGTCAACATAAACATCCAATCAGCCAATCACACGGCAGCATGTAGACATGGTGAAGACGACCTGCTGGAGTTCAAACTGAGCATCAGAATAAAGAAGAAAGGGATTTTAAGAGACTTTGAACGTGGCATGGTTGTTGGTCTGAGTGTTTACTGGGATTTCCACCAACAACCATCTCCAGGGTTTCCAGAGATGGTCTGAAGAAGAGAAAATATCCAGAGCAGGACCAGACCAGGATGCAGCAGAAGACACACCGGGTGCCTCCTGCCAGCTAAGAACAGGAAACTGAGGCTACAATTCACACACACTCACCAACACTGGACAATAGAAGATGGAGAAACGTTGCTGGTCTGATGAGTCTCCATTTCAGCTCCACATTCAGATGCTCGGCTCAGATCAAATCAAATCAAACTTTATTTATGAAGTGCTTTTCATGTCAAAGGCAGCACAAAGTGCTTTACAAGATAAAAAAGCAATCCATGCTTATTAAAATAGAACAAGCCTTCACACACCACAACAGATAACATAGCAATTTAAAAAAATACTTATTATAGTCTCTCTTTTAGTCTCTCACACACACACAAACAAAGCAGTTGCCCCTCCAACCTATTCTGCACAAACATGACTCTCTAACTTCTCTCTCTAACCTGAATAAAGGTATAAAAAAGTAAAAGTGATAAACATCTGGGGCCTCATTTATCAAGCTGGTGTAGGAACAAAAACCGCTGTACGCCAAATATAGTCAACTTTTGGGATTTATAAAAACCAAACTTGGCGGGAAAATGTTCCCACCTCCCAACTCTGACGCAGGTGTACACACAAAATCTAGAAAAAGGGAAACTGCGACACCAACGGTCCAGAATATAAAAACCAAGGAAATGATGTGAAATGTGAGACACTTCTGCATAATCCACTATTACCTCTCACACCACGTTAGATATTAAAGCTGTTTGTAGAAATGAATTAAGACTCATATTCCATAATAATTCTCCTAAGAGCCACGCTCGGGGAAAAACAGGATTTCCAGGAAAAAGGGAGATGATGTTAATAAGAAGCTCAACCACTAAAACATGTTCTGTCATTGTGGAACAAAACTTCATGTTATAAAACCATCCAGATAAATAAGGTGCCAGTCTGCTGCCAGCATGTAGCAGCCAGTGTGGAAAGTAGCTTTGGTCCTTCATTCCAGCAGAGCGGGACCAGACTGGAGGCTGGAGGTCTAGAAGTGATGCTACGCTAATGAAACACACAAGAGGAGGATTTCCTTTATTTATTCTTACACAATGTTTTTATTGTTGTCCTCATTTCTGTCCAGACGTCTTTATTTCCCACAACTCCTTGTCCACCTGGTTAATAGTGGTGATTGTGTCTCTCTGCACCGCCCACCCAGCTGCAGCCCCGCCCACCCAGCTGGAACACCACCCACCCAGCTGCAGCCCCGCCCACCCAGCTGGAGCACCGCCCACCCAGCTGGAGCAACACCCACCCAGCTGCAGCCCCGCCCACCCAGCTGGAACACCCAGCAACTATGAAGAAATATTATTTAACTCTAAATAAACTGCTGACATACTGCTACAATCTCAGATGTATCTGTATATATTTATTTTATAAATGAAAGAAAATGACTAAATTGCCAGCATCAGTACTGTCATTTAGCAAATGACTCTCCAAAGCAATTCACCACTCTGGGAATCGAACTTCGGTCTTCAGCATGGGAGACAGACACTCTACCGACTGAGCTATCCAGGCGTGTGCTCTGACACTGCGTTGACAGGATCAGCCACCCGCTACCCGCCTTTCTGACACCAGTAACATCCACGCCGTTCCCACCAATTAAACATTTTTACCTTTTCCAACGTGGTCCATCAGGATCTCTGTCTCACACCCCGAATAATTACACTTCTTCCCTCTTTTTCCCTCCTGAGCCATCATGGAAATGATGTGATGAATATGTATTACAGGCGTCCACCTGACCATTTATAGCCACCATTTGGGCGTGGGAATGCGTTGCCTCACGTGCGCCCACTTTAGAGTTGATTCTAATTTATGAACAGAAACAGGTGTAGGACATGCGTGGGCACACTTTGATAAATCTGAAAGTTGAAGTGCGCAGCATTTCCCTTTTGCACCATAAACGCCGCCTGTAGTTTGCTTTGCTACACACAGCTTGATAAGTGAGGCCCCTGAACCGAAGCTGCTCAGATCATCTCCCCCTGATGAAAAAGGTCCAAACTGGTACTAGAAGGTGGTCCCGACAAAGAGGATGACCCGGTACTAGAAGGCGGTCCCGAGGAAGAGGACGACCCGGTACTAGAAGGCGGACCCGATGAAGAGGACGACCCGGTACTAGAAGGCGGTCCCGACGAAGAGGACGACCCGGTACTAGAAGGCGGACCCGACGAAGAGGACGACCCGGTACTAGAAGGCGGTCCCGACGAAGAGGACGACCCGGTACTAGAAGGCGGACCCGACGAAGAGGACGACCCGGTACTAGAAGGCCTACCCGACGAAGAGGACGACCTGGTACTAGAAGGCGGTCCCGACGAAGAGGACGACCCGGTACTAGAAGGCGGACCCGACGAAGAGGACGACCCGGTACTAGAAGGCGGACCAGACGAAGAGGATGACCCGGTACTAGAAGGTGGTCCAGACGAAGAGGAAGACCCGGTACTAGAAGGCGGACCCGACGAAGAGGACGACCCGGTACTAGAAGGCGGTCCCGACGAAGAGGACGACCCGGTACTAGAAGGCGGTCCCGACGAAGAGGACGACCCGGTACTAGAAGGCGGTCCCGACGAAGAGGACGACCCGGTACTAGAAGGCGATCTCGACGAAGAGGAAGACCAGGTACTAGAAGGCGGACCCGACGAAGAGGACGACCCGGTACTAGAAGGCGGTCCCGATGAAGAGGACGACCCGGTACTAGAAGGCGATCCCGACGAAGAGGAAGACCAGGTACTAGAAGGCGGACCCGATGAAGAGGACGACCCGGTACTAGAAGGCGGACCCGACGAAGAGGACGACCCGGTACTAGAAGGCGGTCCCGACGAAGAGGACGACCCGGTACTAGAAGGCGATCCCGACGAAGAGGAAGACCAAGTACTAGAAGGCGGACCCGATGAAGAGGACGACCCGGTACTAGAAGGCGGACCCGACGAAGAGGACGACCCGGTACTAGAAGGCGGTCCCGATGAAGAGGACGACCCGGTACTAGAAGGCGATCCCGACGAAGAGGAAGACCAGGTACTAGAAGGCGGACCCGATGAAGAGGACGACCCGGTACTAGAAGGCGGACCCGACGAAGAGGACGACCCGGTACTAGAAGGCGGTCCCAACGAAGAGGAAGACCAGGTACTAGAAGGCGGACCCGACGAAGAGGACGACCCGGTACTAGAAGGCGGTCCCGATGAAGAGGACGACCCGGTACTAGAAGGCGATCCCGACGAAGAGGAAGACCAGGTACTAGAAGGCGGACCCGATGAAGAGGACGACCCGGTACTAGAAGGCGGACCCGACGAAGAGGACGACCCGGTACTAGAAGGCGGTCCCAACGAAGAGGACGACCCGGTACTAGAAGGCGATCCCGACGAAGAGGAAGACCAAGTACTAGAAGGCGGACCCGATGAAGAGGACGACCCGGTACTAGAAGGCGGTCCCGACGAAGAGGACGACCCGGTACTAGAAGGCGGTCCCAACGAAGAGGAAAACCAGGTACTAGAAGGCGGTCCTGTTCATGCAACTATGTTTCACTCCATTTACACATAAATTATATAAATGTAAAACTGCATGTGGCTTCAGGAAAATAACTGTGCTCATTTAGGGGGAAGGAAAATCTCTCTGAAACAGTCCAGATGGCAAAACTCTTTTGTCCAACTATGGCCCACATCTGCAGTGTTGTCTGTACCATATTTGGCCTTAACTTGATGTGAGAGTGAGTGCTAAAACTCAGAAAAAGTACCACTACATGCGGCCAACAAGGAAATTTCGCAGTCTTTGTCTAGAGTGGCTCCCCATATTTGGACCACTTCTAGCCCACACAACAGTTGCCAGTAATCCAGCCATAATTCTTATTGTCTCTGTGTGTAATGCTGCTGCTATACTGTAATATTGATCTATCTATCGATCTATCGATCTATCTATCTATCTTCTCCCTCAGAGATATTTCTTATTTCTAAAGGTAAACTATAGTGTGTGAAATGTGGCGTACCACTTAAGAATGCATCAACAACTGCTAGATTGACTGCAGTTTATTTAATTACCTCAGCAGTGTGCAACTACACCCTGTTAGCATGAAAGTAGACCAACATCAAAAGCATTGGATTAAAACTGACAATGCTAGAGTTCATTTAGATCTAAAGGCACTGCAGGATGACTCCAACACTGCTAAATAAAATGCAATAGAAAGCATTGTGCCATCATGGAAGAACAATATAACGTCGGCAGTGACAACGAACAGGATTGAGAGGACCAGGCAAAGCGCAAAGCGAGGAGTATTTAGACAAAGGGAACTAAGGACTAAATAAGGAGCAGGTGTGGTAATCAGCAAACAGAAAGCAGGTGTAACACCAGACATAATGCATAAAGGAGAAATCTCCACAGAATATATTCAAATCAAATCAAATTTTATTTATAAAGCACTTTTCATAGAAAAATTGGCACAAAGTGTTTCAGGGTGCTGCAGGGGGTCTCTGGCTGGGGCCTTCCTCTGCCATCCTCTGGGTGGGTCCAGGGTGGTCTTCATGGTGGGGGGGCTTGGGTTGGTGCTCCAGGATCGCTGCTGATGACCCGGGTCTCTGGGCCGCCCTAGTCTGCCTCTATCCTCCGTAGAGGCGTGGTCACATCTGTAGGATCACACTCATCTCTGATCCTCCTCATTCCTCATCCTCTGCATGCTGACTCAGCACTGAGGTGTCCAGTGTGTTTATACACTAAGAGATGCTTTGGTTCAGGTGTGTGTGTTTCTGGTTCTTTGGTTGTTGTTGTGATACATGTTGTTGTTGCTGTCTTGGTTATTTTGTAAGAACTCCTGATGATTGTCTGCTTAGTTTACCTGTAACAGCTGTAGGAAATTTTCTGTTGTGTTTCTGTAAAGGTGTAGCAGCTGCTTGTCGACTGTTAGGTTGGACTGAAGCTTGTTGCTTCTATCTGCTGGATCTTTGTCTCCTCTTCCTTATTTCTACTTTCCTTTTTACTTTTCTTCATTCTCCTTATTTTCTGTTCCCTCCTGTCAGGTCCAGCAAGATTACATAAAGTCCATAATTCCAAATAAGAAAGATAAAATCATATATTTATATAAAGAAAGAAATAAAAAAATTAGGTCATCAAGAGGAATCTTATACCCATAGAGCTCCTCTTGACAAAGCAAATTTGTTCAGCACAACACAGCAGCCAGACCATCATTCTGCCGCCACCATGCTGGACAGGACAAGGTCAAATAAATAAATAAAAATAAGGCTTCTGTATTCAAAAATCATCCTGCAGACATTACACATCTATCATAAAGTGCATCTCCATCCTCTACAATGTGGTGACATATTTAATCAGCGACCCAGAAGACTAGACATTGTGGTGCAACGCATTTAACTGACATGACGATGGGAGACGCTCAGATAAAGCTGGAAAACATCATATCTCACTGCTCACAGACTGTCAACACATTTTCTTTCAGTCTTTCTCAAACATAAAAAGACAAGATTCTTTAACTTTGTAATCCAGATGCACTCTGAGATTTTAGATACGCAGCCCTTTCTTTCTCTAAGTGCAAAGGCGTAATCAGCCTGGACGGTGATGAGATCATGAAAAACAGACATGCATCTTTTGTTTTGTCTTATCGTGATGAGAACAAACATTTTGCCAGAAGGCAGCAGACAAAGATGGACGGATGAATCCAATTTAGGTTTCTTACAATGGCACAATGAAAACAGCACGAGGCCCTGGAGCTGCTCATTGTCTCAACTTGTTGTTATACACCAAACATAAGAGCTAGAGGAAAGAGGCAGATGAAGCAAGATCAAGTGTGAACATAATACACAAACAGGAGGCAGAACTTTAGATGACATTACACGGCCATGTCTGCTTTTCATGTGGTTGATGACATAATGTCCACAGCCCCAGTGTGATTACAGAGAAGCAGACAGATGCCGTAACATTTAAAAAGCATGTGGTCTTTAAAACTGTCATTAGAGCTGCTGTGAGCCGCAGGCTAAAGGTTGACAAGCCAAAGCAGAGTATCAACATTAGAAAAGAAGGAATGTGCACCTCAGAAGGCCCCACGCAAAGAGATTCCCCAAGAACAAGGCTCCTCTAGCATGTAAAAGCATAAGGCCTAACAATGAACCTGCAGCAGATGATGGACAGTAAGGACTTGCATGCCAGTAAAGGGGTAGAATTAGTGCCCCAAGGTCAGATCTTCCACGTTTATTCAACAACAACCCCAACTGAAATACCGGGCACATTGAACAATTACAGGCTCATATTTCTTGGAAAGCCACACTAAAAGATTTCATCAGCTTTATGGCTTTCAGATATATGAGGCCCACAGCTCAAAGACATGAGGTTGTATTTCAGTCAGGTTAAATGCAGGTGATTCATAAAGGCATGTTAATGCAGCCACTTCTTCCTCTGGGCTGTTTTTGTTTCACTATATGCTCATGAGCAGAGTTTTTATTTATTTCACTGCGCACAGACATGTTCTTGCACATGTGGTTCAGGCTAATAATCAAAGGACATTGTTGTGACTCAGCATTTTTTTTTCTGAATGTTATTACAACAGAGTGAAAAATGGGAAAAGCTTTTTAAAACATGAGGTATTGGTAGTATCAGTAGTCTGCAGAACTCTCAGTTTGGAGAACTGGTAGCTTTTAGACTTAGCTTGCAGAAACCCTTTGTGTTTCCAATCCAAGAATATGCTGGCTGTGCTGGCTGGGTCAATTTTTACCAAAGAAAAAGATTAAATCTAAAAATCTTACTGTGGTTCCCATAGCCTACTGTATTGTGGATTTCTAACCATGTCATATTTGACCATGCTGCCAGAGTCTGCAGTAACGCTCACATGTTAGAAATCTCATTTTCCTGCTAATAGTTTGCAGCTCCGGCCTTGTCAGGTGACACAAACATGTTGAAGGCATGAACTTCCCACTGAGATACGCTTCTCTGATAGTTGTGTTGTCATGAAAAGCTGCTCACACATGTTTAATGCCAGTGGCTGTTCCACTTTCCATTCTGTCAAATACCAGGTTCACTTGTGGATGTAAACATTTCACCACAGAAAACTGAAATCTGGTAAAATAAAATGATATGTCCATCAGCTGATGCATAAACAACTGAAACGGTCAATTGCACAAAATGTCTTTGTGAACTAAAAAAAGCTGCAGCAGCGGTCATCCTCGTGCAGCTAGCGTCCCGCATGCTATCCTGACAGGTTAATCTAACTAATCACGCCAGGAAACCCTCTTTAATGAACCTCAGATACTCTGCGTAGTGATGTCTGTTGTGGGAAATGTGGAGCTTCGCCCTCACTGTTGCCAACTCCTCAGTAAGAAAGTAGCTTTTGGCCGTCCTAAAAGTCGCTCAATGATGCCGTCATCTGATTTGCTTAATCAACCTAGAACATAAAGTTGTAGTGAATTCTGCCGCGGAGAGGAATAATGTTGCCGGAGAGGCAAAAATGTACAAAAAAGACCCTAAAATGTTTAGAACAGTAATAAATAAATAAATATTGTTCTGTCAATATTTTCTTTTTTTTTTTTATATATTTCTCCACGTAAACGTAGCTAGTGTTTATTTTATTGCATTCTTGGTTGACGTTATGTAAACATCTACAGAGTTTTTATATTAAGTGATGCATTATTAATCCTTTTCAGACTAGATCTGTGGCTTTGGCATCCAGATCAGATTTAAGATATTATTGATCTGAATCATTTTTTTTATGTGTGGAGTTGACAAAGGGGTCATAAAAGAAGCAGGATAAGCCCAAATGAGCAACTACACTCAGGAAAACAAGCCCAAAAACCCACGACTAACGATATTTGTAAGCGACTTCACAGAAAAACAAGCCCTAAGTGGCTGATAACAGGCGGACTTAGCAACACTGCTGCCTCGCTCTGGCTCAGTCTGTTTCTCTGCCTTTGTCATAGCTAGCTGGCTTCTTTCTCCTTCTACCGTCTTGTTACCTGCCCGTTAAACTCTCGTCTGTCTGCGCTGTCGTGCTGCGAAGTTTACCACCGGGAGCCTCACAGACTGAATTGGCCAAATGTATCACATGGGATGGCTTAACTCACACGCAATTGGTCTGCATGTTTCCTGGCCACTACCGTGAAGACTAAGTTGCACCAGTTAAAATAAAAGCAGCCCATCAGATTTTATATTGTAGCTCCAGGTCCATATAGGATAGGTTCTCGGTCCAAATCCAGACCATGGTCTGCTTGTTAGTGACCTCTGCTCTAAAGGAACTTGAGTACACACGTTGTGGTGTGTCAGCATGGACATGCTAAGGCAGCCTCTGGGGTCCACTTTGGTGAGACAGATTGTTGCTGCATGCTGTTTGGCCTTGATCCCAGACCTGCTCTGATCTTCCTGTCTCTCTTTATACCTCTGGACAAGCTATTAGTCACATTTCTCGTTGCAGACACACATTCACTCCCACTGTCTGACAAACCAAGGAGCCCCAGATCACAACCTCTGGCTGCAGGACCACGCGCCTCTTCTTGTTTGGATGCTGTGGACTAGGACCCATCAGCACTAAGGTTCTGCATGGTTCTGACCCAGTTCAGTCAAAATGATAAAGATGATTTTGAATCTCTTCTCAGATTAAAAGTGAAAGTGTACTTATGAGCTATAGGATAGCTCTAAACTGAGGCAATTCTACATGTATTAATCACTAAGCAGAGTTTAAAAGCTTTAAAAGCTCGTTCTGAAGAATGACATTGGCTATATGAATGGACGCTGCCTCTTCATGGGTTACATGTCCTAGCTTTGCTGTGGTAATTTGTTTTATGTCTAAATGTGACTCCTGGGCCAGGACAACAGCTGGAATTTTTTTTTTTTTTTTTTTTTGGGGGGGGGGGGGGGGTATTTTGACATAATTATCGTTTTGTACATAGAGCACCTCAGACCCCCTTTGAGACCTTGTCTCTACCTTTTCCTCCATATTGCACAAGAACTGCTTCTTTGGCATTTTTAAAGGATCTCAAGATGGAGAAAATGACTTTTATTAAGAAATAATAAAATAGATACCTCTTAAAATGTAATAGTCTATCCATCCATCAATTTTCTGCCGCTTATCCAGAGTTGGGTTGCGGGCACAGCTGCCTAAGCAGGGAAACCCTGACTTCCCTCTCCCCGGCCACATTCACCAGCTCATCCGGAGGGATCCCGAGGCGTTCCCAGGCCAGCAGAGAGATGTAGTCCGTCCAGCGTGTCCTGGGTCTTCCCCGGGGCCTCTTTCCAGTGGGACGTACCCGGAAAACCTCACCAGGGAGGCGTTCAGGAGGCATCCTAACCAGATGCCCGAGCCACCTTATCTGGCTCCTCTTGATGTGGAGGAGCAGCGACTCTACTCTAAGCCTCTCCTGGATCAAGTTTCTCACCCTATCTCTAAGGGAGAGCCCGGCCACCCTGCGGAGAAAACTCATTTTGGCTGCTTGTATTCACAGTCTTGTTCTTTCGGTCACTACCCACAGCTCGTGACCATAGGTTAGGAGGGTAGGAACGTAGATCGACCGGTAAATCTTCTTCACCACGACAGACCGATGCAGAGTCCGCATCACAGCAGATGCCGCACCGATCCGCCTGTCGATCTCGTGCTCCATCCTTCCCTCACTCGTGAACAAGACCCCAAGATACGTGAACTCCTCCACTTGAGGCAGGACCCTACTGCAGACCCGGAGAGAGCACTCCACCCTTTTCCGGCTGAGGACCATGGTCTCAGATTTGGAGGTGCTTATTCTCATCACAGCCGCTTCACACTCGACTGCAAATCGCTCCAGCGAAAGCTGAAGATCACAACGAAGCCAACAGAACCACATCATCCGCAAAGAGCAGAGACCCAATCCTGAGGCCACCGAACCAGATCCCCACAACACCTCGGCTGCACCTAGAAATTCTGTCCATAAAAGTTATGAACAGAATCGTGACAAAGGGCAGCCTCCACCGCCTCACAACGTCCCGAGTCAAGGTCAGCAGCCTCCCATCCCCACTGTACACACCGGCACCGACGACCTTACGGCCACAGCTGCGGCTGGCCGCCTCGACAATAGAGGCACGGAACACAGCCAATTCGGACTCAATGTCCCCCTCCTCACCCGGGACATGGTTGAAGCTCTGCCAGAGATGGGAGTTGAAACTCTTTCTGACAGGGGACGCCGCCAGACGTTCCTAGCAGACCCTCACAACACGCTTGGGCCTGCCAGGCCTGACCGGCATCCTCCCCAACCATCTGAGCCAACTCACCACCAGGTGATGATCAGTTGACAGCTCCGCCCCTCTCTTCACCCGAACGTCCAGAACATGCAGCCTCAAGTCCGGCAACACGACTAGAAAAACGATCATCGAACTACGGCCTAGAGTGTCCTGGTGCCAAGTGCACATGTGGGCACTCTTATGTCTGAACAAGATGTTCGTTATGGACAGTCCATGACGAGCACAGAAGTCCAACAACAAAACACCACTCGAATTTAGATTAGGGGGGCCATTCCTCCCAATCACGCCCCTCCAGGTCTCACTGTCATTGCCCACGTGAGGGACGAGGGAGAACGAGGGAGAACGAGGGAGAACGAGGGAGAACGAGGGAGTCCCTGGAAGAAGTGCTTTCCAACACCCCCTCCAAGGACTCCAAAAAGGGTGGGTACTCTGAACTGCTCTTTGGTGCATAAGTACAAACAACAGTCAGGACCCGTCCCCCCACCCGAAGGTAGAGGGAGGCTACCCTTTCGTCCACCGGAGTAGACCCCAATGTACCGGTGCCAAGTCAGGGGGCAATGAGCATGCCCACACCTGCTCGGCACCTCTCACCGGGAGCAACTCCAGAATGCAAAAGGGTCCAACCCCTCTCAAGGAAAGTGGTTCCAGAGCCTAAGCAGTGCGTCGAGGTGAGTCCAACTATATCTAGCCAGAACCGCTCAACCTCGCGCACCAGCTCAGGCTCCTTCCTTGCCACATCCCAAGAGCTAGCTTTTACAGCAGAGGATCAGACCGCCAGGGTTCCTGCCTCTGGCAGCCGCCCAGCTCACACTGCACCCAACCCCTATGGTCCCTCCTGCAGGTGGTGAGCCCACGGGAGGGGAGGCACATGTCACCTTTACAGGCTGAGCCCGACCGGGCCCCATGGGCAAAGGCCTGGTCACCAGGCGCTTGCCTCCAGGCCTGGGTCCAGAGGGGGGCCCCGATGACCCACGTCCGGGCAAGGGAAACCTTGGTCCTTGCTTTCTCCTCACCATAGGCACCTGTTTGCCATGGGTGACCCTACCAGGGGCATGAGCCCCCGACAACATAGCCGCTAGGATAATCAGGACGCACAAACTCCTCCATCACAATAAGGTGGCGGCTCAGGGTAATAGTCTATCAACAGCAAATTGTTTGCATCTTAAATTTGAAATGTGGAAAATAAATTCAAGCCCACAAAAAACCCTGGAGTTGTAATTATAGCATATTTCAATGTTGCAATGCAACTTATAAGAGAGATGTAATCTTTGCTTCAACTGTTCTTGATTTTTCTCTGAGTGTAGTGCCACCTTCTGTCCACGTTTGCCCATGAATAACAGCAGATGAAATTTTCATAACCTAGTTATAATGAGGTAAGTGGCTATAAACAAAGGCCATCACCAGCAGCTGCAGAGAGGATGATCTTGGCCCCAAATCCTAAAACGTAAAGTGGACTGCACACTTTTCCTCATGGCACTTTTTATTTTCCTAGAAAACACTATCAGATGGAAAATATGTCTCTCTCCACCAATAAAGTCTGTTATTGGGGGTTTAAATGTTTGGACTTTGACGTAGCGAATAAATATCGACCTGTCAGGTGTGAGTAACTTCATGATGTGGAAGTGAAAAGAGTTGAGAGTAATGAGGTGTTGGTGTTTAGAAAATATGTTTTCATTTCCTCTTTAATAATACTTTCAAGGAATATTTGTACGCTGAAAAGAGCAGAAAATGAAGAGTGATGACAGGAAGATAAATTATATTTCCTATTGTGAAAAACACAGAGATTAATTATTTATAGGCATTTACAGCAACTTTGAGCTGGAAAAACAATTTGCCAACGATGTACTAATAATTGAATGTGACAAACTGTTTGATGCAAGAGTGAGATAATAAACACAGAGCACAAAATTTCCAGCTTTGGACTCCAGTAAGTCATCTAACTCCTCACTGGTGACGTTATAATTAGCAATCATGCATAAAATAAACAGCACGGACCATTTATTTAACCAGTTACCTCAGCTGTCCAGAAGTTCAGTTTGCGCCTCTTTGTTGTAGCAGCTGATGAGTCAGTGGATATGTGTGATTATGTGTGTGTGGAGGAAGAGGAGTGGGCAGTTAAAACAACCACTTAGGTGTGTCTGTCAAAGATAGCCTGAATATCCCATCCAGTTCCTCTGAAAGAGTGCCATAGTTTTAAGCTAAGTTGTAGCATCCCTGTAGCTTCTTGTAGCAGGTAAGCACCCAGTACCACCAGTAGTCCATTGTAGTCTTAAGTTTCTAGTCTAAACAGTACCGAGTTATTGCTGTCGATAATTTGGCGTCACCTTATACTTATAAAAGTATAAGAGTTTGACTGATGCACTTTTTTATGCAACTAAAAATTAAATGTTGTCTTAAGCTGATAGCTTAGTGTTCTGCTAACTAACATCTTAATTTATTCCTGTTCACTTCCCATTAAAGGGGATTTGCTTTAATACATGATAAAAAGCACATTAAGAGATTAAAAGATCACCTGTACATTGTTGTCACATCATTTTGTTTAAGCAAGTAAATAAACATAAACTTTAACAAAGCAACAAGGTTGTGGTGGTCAGTTTTATTTAAAAAAAAAATTGCCATGATGGACAAATTCTCTGACATTGTGGTGGAAGTTATGTTTATCGAGCCAAGCCGGCTGGTCTGACAAACATGGAATGAGCTTTTACCTTTTTACATGTTAAAGGTTCAAAATGTATTTAGAGAACAGGAAGTACTTTGTGTCAATAAGTAATTTTACATCTGAGCAGACAAGAATTACATGTGGAGTTCCCCAAGGTTCCATCCTGAGGCCTCTTCTGTTTAACAGCTACATGCTCCCACTGGCACACGTTATAAAGAACAACATTAGTTACCATAGCTACGCAGATGACACACAGGTATATATTACAATGTCACCAGGAGACCGAGGCCCCGTACAGGCTCTTGGTAAATACATTGAAGAGATTAATGATTAATAATGACTGGATGCATACACTGGCTGCCGGTCTGTCAGAGGATAGATTTTAAAGTTCTGCTGCTGGTCTAGAAAGCTCTAAATGGTTTAGGACCAACATACATCAAAGACCTCTTGACCCAGTATGAACCTACCAGAACCCTCAGGTCATCTGGTTCCAGTTTCTTATCAGTTCCAGAGTCAGAACCAGACATGGAGAGACTGCATTCAGCTTCTATGCTCAACATGTCTGGAACAAACTCCCAGAAGGCCTCAGATCAGCTGAAACAATCCAGGTTAAAGACCCACCTGTTCTCTGCTGATTAGAAATAGTTTTCATTTTAAAAAGTCCAAATCTACATCTGTTTCTTTTAAGCTGGAATTTTAAACTTGGCCATATTTTAATACTGTTTTAAAATTGTAAATTTTAATGTTAAATTATGCTTCTTATTTTCTGATGTTTCAATGTTTCAATGTTTTCTGTAAAGCTCTTTGAATCGATGAATTGTGCTGTACAAATAAATTTGCCTTGCCATACCTGAATGAGAGCCGTATGAAAGAGGTCTGGGAGGGTGTCAACACCATCACAGGCTTCAGATCAAAGGCCATAACAGTGGGGGGGACAGTGGAAGAAGCAGACAGGCTGAACATCTTCTTTAACCGCTTTGACCAGCCCACGGTCCCCC
Source organism: Melanotaenia boesemani (assembly GCF_017639745.1). Lineage (NCBI taxonomy): Eukaryota > Metazoa > Chordata > Actinopteri > Atheriniformes > Melanotaeniidae > Melanotaenia > Melanotaenia boesemani. The sequence goes on from NC_055684.1 coordinate 39,483,318, forward strand.
CTCCCCCACTGCAGTACACAACCCCCCTGACTTCATCCCCTGTGCAGCCCCCCTGCCAACCTTTACCCCTCCCCCCATCTCAACACCCTCCACACATAACAGCAGAACAGGTGAGGGGAGAATTGAGGAAGCTCCACCCATGGAAAGCAGCAGGCCCTGACAGAGTGCCTCCTTGTCTGCTTAGGACCTGTGCTGCTGAACTGGGGGAACCACTCCAGCATGTCTTCAACCACAGTCTACAGCTGGGGAAAGTGCCTACCCTGTGGAAAACATCCTGTATTGTTCCAGTTCCAAAGAAAACCCGTCCTGGTGAGCTAAACGATTACAGACCGGTGGCACTTACATCCCAGCTGATGAAGACGATGGAGCGGCTCATCCTCAATCTCCTCAAGCCCGAAGTGCAACAGGCCCAGGACCCCCTACAGTTTGCCTATCGCGCAGGTGTGGGTGTGGAGGATGCTATTCTCTACCTCCTACACCGTGTCCAAGTTCATCTGGATAAGGGGAGGGGCACAGTGAGGATCCTCTTCTTGGATTTTTCAAGTGCCTTCAATACAATCCAGCCCCTGATGCTTCTGGACAAACTGAGGGAGATGCAGGTGGACCCCTGCTTGGTGTCCTGGATTGGTAACTACCTCACAGAGAGACCGCAGTACGTCAGGCTAAAGGACACCACATCTGACACAGTTATTAGCAGCACAGGAGCACCCCAGGGGACGGTGCTGGCCCCCCTCCTCTTCACACTCTACACCTCAGACTTCTGTTACAACTCAGAGCTGTGTCACATCCAGAAGTTTGCAGATGACACAGCCATCATGGGGTGTATCAGGGATGATGGAGAGGATGAGTACAGGAATCTGGTCCGTGACTTTGTCACCTGGAGTCAGATGAACCATCTCCAGCTTAACACCTCAAAGACTAAGGAGCTGGTTATTGACTTCAGGAAGTCCAGCCCACAACCACGTCCAGTGACCATCAGGGATGACAAGGTAGAGACTGTAGACAACTACAGGTACCTCGGGTTGTGGCTGGATAACAAGCTGGACTGGACATGCTGTACAGATCACCTGCACAGGAAGGGCCAAAGCCGTCTGCACTTCCTGCGAAGACTGGGATCTTTCATCTTGCAGGAAACTCCTGTGGATGTTCTATCAGTCTGTGGTGGCTAGTATGCTTTTTTATGCTGTTGTCTGCTGGGGGGGTAACATGACAAAAAGGTGTGCTAACAGGCTGGAAAAACTCATCAGGTGGGCGGGCTCTGTGGTTGGCATATTGCTGGACTCTCTGGTAACAGTGGCAGAGAGGAGAACACTAAAAAAACTACTGGCTATTGTGAATGATGCCAGTCACCCTCTGCACACTGTCATCAGTGCACAGAGAAGCCTGACCAGTAACAGGCTGCTCCTCCCCAAGAGTAGGACCAACCGGCTCAGAGACTCCTTTGTCCCCCGAGCCATCAAACTGTACAACTCTGCATTAGGCAGGAGGGGAGAAGGAGGGGGGAGAGGGAGGGAGAAGGAGGGGGGAGAGGGAGGTGTGCAGTCCGCCTGATACAACACATGCACAATAACCCATACAAACAGTTGCAATAACTTATACGTGCAATAGTGAACTGGGAATCTGTACCACCTCTACTGTGTGCAATGCTTGTTTATATTGTTTTATTTAACTTATCTTATTATTATTTATTGCATTCTATTTATACTTTTCTTGCACCTAATTGCCTCTAAAAATTTTTACTTTATACCTGTATATATTATATCTTGTGCTTATCCTGCTTTACTGTTGGTGTTGTATTGCTGCTGGTACCCAAATTTCCCTGAGGACTCTCCAAAGGGATTAATAAAGTATATTCTATTCTATTCTATTCTATACCTAAAGCCAGTGAGGAAGTTGCTGCTGTTTCAACATATTTTGTGGCTCCACCAAGTAATAAAAATCATGCAGGTTCCCAAATATTTCTGAGGCCAGGTTGTTACAGTAAATATTAATAATAGCATATGTTGTTTTAATTTTAATGCAAATTTCATTATATAAACATATACGCAGGGATTTAATTTAACTTTTGACCTGTTCAGATTATTTGTCTTTTCAGTGTCTAACATAAGAGGTCAAGAAATTGTGTTTTTGAGACAACTGTTGCTTGCTATTAGGCTAGCTGTAAAAGCAGATTAAACGATGCATTAACCTGCTCTGTTTTCAGAAAGGCTGTGAAAGCAACATGGGTTACAATGTAAAACCTGCCTGTCTCTCACTGCAGCCACATGCATGCTGCCCGGACTTGTTAAGTCCTGCTGACAGGCCTGCTGTGCCCAGATACGCGGCTGAGCTATGATTGGAAACTCAACTGTTCATAGCAGAGGTTTACGGAAAGGTCACCAACAAATTATCAATCATAATTTTAAGTAAGGAAACAGAAAAAAAAGTCTTTAGAATGCTTCACAGTGTGTATCATAATATCTACAACACTGGTGTGTTTGGCTAGTTTTGCTCTTCCTTTTAGTGTGGTGGGAATCTTGTGCAGACGGGACCCCAGGGGACAGTTGTGGCACTCATCCCAGACCAGAAGGAAACAGGTGGATATCCCTATGACCAGGCCTTTCCCTAATACCAGTTCTCTAAGTGAGCATGGTGCTAACACTTTTACAGCTCCCGTGGGCAACTCAGGACTCGGTGGAAGGCCTGTATACAAGCCGGTGGTGACAGGTCACCTTGGCAGAGTGTGGCACTGCCTTCCAGGACACTCTGCCCGGTGACTCGGCTTAGATCTGTTGAAAAACACAAACCTCACAGACAAACTGTTACCGGAAAAAAAATGCAAACGCATTTGTGTCTAAGACTGAAATGCCTACATAAAGCCATTTAAACACATGAAAGTGATGTTAATCTCATGAAAAAATCTTCATGTTCGCTTTATTTTGATGAAAAGTGGACAGATAGAGCTGCAGCCATCTGAATGGACTCGAATCACACCGAAGTCACATACAAAGTGACTTCAGCTTTGACTTGTGATGAGCAACCTTTGATGTTTAGTGCTTTCTTTGCGATATCCTCTGGTCACCTGTATGTTGGATGTGATTCATTTCCTCAGACATAACAGCAACGTAACGTTACACAAACACAGATTCGTACACACATGCAAACAATAAAAACAATGGCAGCTCCAGCAAACACGCCAGTTTTTGGGTATAAAAACTTCATATCGGGGACTAATAAAAGAGCAGCAAGCTGCAAGCTGTGGTGTAAATTCTGGCTCTACTACATCCAACTTCACCTGCCACTTTAAAATACACCTGAATAGGTTAGTTACTCTCATATGAAGCTTAATTCTTGGACTTATGTTAGCAACTAGCTCAGTTCCACAGCAGCGTAAATGTTAGCTTGCTACCTTGCTACAAAAATGTTAACTCCATTAAATTGGCTTTCACTAAATGTGTTCAAAAGAAGAATGAGACATTTACCGAGAATTATTTAAATATTTCAGAGCATGAATGAATTTGGTTCAATATGACCTGGAGCAAGACCATCTCTAGGCCATCTCTCACTTTAGGTTAGAGAAATGCTGATACAGATCAGAGACATGGTGTCATGGTTCTGTGTGTCTGAGTTTTGCAGGTAGGGTTGAGCAGGTTGCCATGGGGATGAAGGGCGGAGGCTGGAGCCACAATTGATCCCACCTGCAGCGCATCAGCACCTTCGTTAGCCAGCTTACCTCCCAGCTATTTAAGATCATGCAGGAGCTCCAGTCTTCGCCAGATTGTCACACTTTACTGCGTGGTAACCAGGCCTCATTTTAAGTCTTACCTTGTGCCTTGTTCTCAGTAAACTTATCTTGTCATCTTAATTCCTCAGCCTTAGACCTTGCTACCTTGGATCACCACAGCACCTTGGATAAAGACTGTCCCTCATGCCAAGTCGACTGCCTGCCTGCTCGCCCTGCCTGCAAACAAACTCATTCCACCTCCACCAGCAACCATCACCTGGCTTACTCCTCCACCGTCAGTCTTCCTCTGGAATACAGTAAGCCGCTGCTATAGCAGACATAACCCAGCACCCTCTCAGACCCACATTAATCCTCTGCCCTCTCATAGGAAGATCTTCCCGGACCTGGACTAAGCCACTAACTTTTATTATAAATAAACATTGTTTGCATCTCACTCCTTGTCTCACTAAGTGTTCTGCATTTGGGTCTGCTTCTTTGTACCGCGGTCTCCGACCGTGTCACATGGTTGGAATTAAGGGGGAGCCAAGGGGAGCTCGTGGGTTTGGCTGGGGGATTCCCATTGCGGGATCCCCCCGGTGGCCCCCTGTGACTGCCTGCCCCACTAGATTTTAATCACAACCTAGACACTAATATACATTTAGGGCCTCGGGGGGACAGGCACATGGGCTGTGGGTGGGCGGACAGGAGCCACCGAGGTGGCCCTTCCTACATCCCCTCCCTTTGTGACCTCCCTCCCCCCAATTTTATTTACACATTAGACACTACCACATTTAACAGAATTGCCCTACACACACAACACACACACCCACACACACTGAGGGAGTCACTGAGGGAGAAAATGTCCGCAGGCCCCCAGGGGTGACCTGCGGACATTTTCTTGTCCCTGGTTTGCCTAGCCTTAGTGTTGGGTTGGCGTGGCCGGCAGTGGTTTTGCTTGGAGCGGTCGGGCCCCGTCGAGTTCCTGGGCAGGGCTCTGCTGGGGGGAATGGGTGGGCCTGTGGGGTGCCTGCCCTCTGTGTGGCCCGCGCCACGGCGCCTCGCGTCCACTGGGCCTGCTCACCATCACCCTGTGCTGCCCAGTGCCCCTGCCCCATCGCGCTGGGGGGCTCCAGTTTGGGGGTCCTTCTGCTCTGGTACGAGTGGGCCGCAACTCTGTCTGCTTTGGCTGTCCTGGGCTTGGTGCTCTGTGGACCTGCTGGGCCTTTGGGGCCTCGCCCCCCCCCTTCATCCCCCACTGATGCTTTAGGGTGCGGTGTGATCACGGCCCCCTTGCAAGCACACATTTCTTCCTTGTTGCATGGTCACACACGCATGTTCACACGTGCATGCTCACAAGTGTGCTCGTCTCTCCATCTCCTTCTGACTAGATGTTGCTGATGTTTCTGTGTTGGTACGTTTCTCTGCAGGTACGTTTGATGTGATAGCAGTAGTTACTACTGTGTGTTAATCTATATGCCCGTGCAGGTGACTTGTAAAGTTGCGGTACACATCCAACAAAAACAGGCCCCCTCTCAAGCCCTGGTGTAATTTGAACCCTGAACTGAATACTCTGAAAGTCTGTGAAGTTGTCCTTTTTCAATATTCCTCATCCATGCTGGTTTCTGATGCCTTAATTCATTCTTACCCTGTAGAGAGTTGTATGTAGAGGGCTTTGTCATCATCATGAGCTTTTCACTGCAGTTCACTGCAACATATTTTGATCAGGTTGATACCAGGAAGCAATTGGGGATAGATTTAGTTCAGTTTTAGTTTGTTTCAATATTTTTACACCAAATAAATAAATGTTAAATTCCTCAAGTCATTTGTGTTATTTTCCCCTTTGTTAACCCTTTATGGCCAACAGGAGCTCAGTTAATCATATTAAATTGAACATTATTTGGGGTCACAAGTTATGTAAATGTTTCCCATCTACAGTTAGAAGAAAAGAAATAATCCTTCTTGTAAGATATAAACAGTAATCATTCATAAACCAAACTGATATAAACTGATTTTAATAGAAACGACAAAGAAAGCTTCAAACTGTAAACACCAAAACAATTAAATAATAAGACCTTTATTAAATCTTAATTTTAAATGAAACCTAATTATATATTTAGACAACACAACATAACAGCAAGCTCACCATGTAGTTAACTATAAAGTAAATAATGAGTGATTTCAGACAGTTTATTTTATGTGGATTTGCTTCCATTTGCCCTGAACTCATACATCTTGTACATCCTGGGAATGCAGCGACTCAGCAGCATATTCAGGAACCACCAGCTCTTCATTAGTAAAGCAAATACTGTCTCCACTCAGATTCCATCATCAAACACAAACCAAGCTTCACAGCGACAATTACAATGAAAAACAGTGGTTTTATATAACCACAGGCTCATGGCCAAGCTGTCCACATCATTACCTTTCCTTCTTTTTACAGTCATTTTATTATCTAAATGTTCATAAAAATGAAAAAAAGAAAAATGACTTCTTTTAAAAATTCTTCCTAAATACTGTGTTTGTGTGTATTTTAAGGGCATAAAAAGCTGAAGGTTCGCTTGAAGTTTTTCTCACGCAGATTCACGGGGGGTCGATCATTTCCTCCTGCAGGAAAATTTGCTCACTCTTCCCAAATACCCCTGGCCTTACTCAGTAAGAAGGTGCATAAATCTCCTCCATTCAGACGTTGCATGCCATTAAAGGCATATGATCCGGGTTGGATAAAAAGCAGGGTTGTGGAGGGGGCGGGGCTACAGGAAAGGCTCCAACTTGGCTGGGATGACTCTGGCTGACACACTGGCCCCATTCTGCAGCCCATTATCCTCCCAACAAGCAGCTTTATTACTGGAGCATTTAATTGGTTTGATTGTCAAAATTTAATCTATTTTGAATATCAAATTCAGTAGAGGGGTCATAGTTCATCTATAAATAATGTTTTGCCCCACTACCAACATAGTGGCATGAGCTGTGCAGGTTAGATTTGAGCTCTGTGAACCCTGGGAGGCTTTGGGTCTGATCTGGGATGTACAAAGTTTTTAGGCTTACGTGGATGGAGGTGGTACAAACATTGTAGTGGATACTGTTCATAACCCACTCACTTTTCATCATCTAAACTGATGCCTGATGAGATGTCTGTTTCTTCAGCCATAACTTGATAATTCAACATTCAGGGTTCAGAAAAGGTTTGATAATCATCCATAACTTCTTTGCCTTCCAGGTCTGGTTTACTGTCTGGTGGTACCTGGATCTGTGTTCTTCCTCTTTACAAACTCAGAAATAACTTTCTCTCTCTTCATTCTAAAATCTTCCTATATAAAGTATGAATGGTTACAGGATATATTTTTCCATATTTTCATGCTGTAGTTTATAAACTTCTGCAGTCTCCCTTCCTTGTACCTCAACATGTTATACTCCACTGGGAAGCCAAGATTCCTGAGATGTGAATGACGTATACCATTCCAGGCTACAATCAGAACTGACTGAGTAAACATTTACCAGTTGTAAAACGAATTTATCTTGGAAGCCATCCTGTTCTCCAGTAGAAGATGCTGCTACAACAGAAACGCTTCTGTTACATCAACAAGGGTCCAGTAAAACAAGTGGTCCACAAAATCCATTAAAACGTATTTAGACAAAATTTTCAGGATTTGAAGGGTCCTTGCTAGCATCCTGTTTAAATTAAACTGACGCAAGCTCAGTCAGTGCTTAGTAATGTGGATGCGGAGGTACTGAGATAGAAAAAATTATTTTTTTTATCTTTGTGAAAACCACAAACATATTTAACAACCATTTTTATAACTAAATGTAAATAAATTGTTTATTTTAAAATATTTTGTATTAAACAACCATTAACATCAAAATGCACCAAATGTCTGTGATGTGAGTTTTTTAAAACAATTACTTTTCCCCAGAAGATGCCAAATAAATGATTTGTTCCAGTACAAAAACCAGTTCATGTCCACTAAAAGATAGCGAGGACATCACATGTTGGACATGCCCAGGGTGTGTTAGTCCTCGTGTCCACCAGGAGGCAGCACTTCAATCTGTTTTTGGTGGATTTTGGTCACCTCCACATCTTCTCGTCTTCCTCAGCAACCAAACAGTGATAATGTAGTGCATTTTTCCACCAATAGCGTTGTTTTTTTTATGAACACATTTTTTCTTGTTTGCAAACACTTTCCTTAGAATGGCCTCTTATGCCGTTTTTTCCTGCACCAAACGTAGTAATATCCAGAAAGAGGATGTTATTGTCTGTTCACACTGCCTTTTAAGTCCCTTTTTCTCTTTCTTGGTGATGGTGAAATGGCTTCCGTGCTGCTGCTGCTGCTGCATATGCATGCTCCTGCATGTTTGTGAATAAGAATTTGACAGATTTTCCAAAGCCTCTGGTTTATCTTCTCCTCCTGCATCCCACTATGCGCTGGCTCGCAGGGAAAACGGGCAGTTGGTGCTATTTGTGCCTTGCTAGCGGCTGTAGTTTCAAGATGGCAGACCGTCATGGCGCTGCCCTGCTGGCTTATCAGTCACATGTATGAACAAATCAAAAATTCTTCGTCTGCCTGTCTGTAGAGGCGTGGCCTCATCTCTGATCCTCCTCATTCCTCATCCTCTGCATGCTGACTCAGCACTGAGGTGTCCAGTAGGTTTATACACAAAGAGATGCTTTGGTTCAGGTGTGTGTGTTTCTGGTTCTTTGGTTGTTGTTGTGATACATGTTGTTGTTGCTGTCTTGGTTATTTTTTAGGAACTCCTGATGATTGTCTGCTTAGTTTACCTGTAAAAGCTGTAGGAAATTCTCTGCTGTGTTTCTGTGCAGGTGTAGCAGCTGCTTGTCTGCTGTTAGGTTGGATTGAAGCTTGTTGCTTCTATCTGCTGGATCTTTGTCTCCTCTTTCTTTTTTCTGCTTTCCTTTTTACTTCTCTTCTTTACTCTCCTTTTTTTTCTGTCTTCTATGGTTAGGTCCAGCAAGATTCCATAAATTCCATAATTCAAAATAAATAAATAATTAAAAATAAAATAAAATCTTTAAACCAACAAAGCTCCCCTTGGCAAAGCAAATTTGCTCAGCACAACAGAGCAGCCAGACCATCATTCTGCTGCTAGACAGAAGGTAAAACAAACAAGAAAAAAAACAAAAAAAAAAAGATAGATATAAAGTCCTGGATGGCAGAGAATTTCTTACAGCTTAACCCGAACAGATCATTTTACCTAAATGATTTAATTTTAAACCTTCTCAGTGGGTGAGAAATTCTTTTGATTAGAACACATTAGAAATGTGGAAAAGACAGGATTGTACCATCTTAAAAACATCACCAACATCTCTCTCTGCCATCAGCGAGGTGCGGATGCTTTTATTTCTAGTAGAAATAATGCCCTGCTCTCCGGTCTTCCCAAAAAGAGAACTTTTAGTTTACAGCTGATCCAGAACTCAGCAGCATGAGTTCAGACGAGGACCAGAGGGCGGGACCAGTTTTAAAATCGCTGCATTGGCTCCCCGTGGGTTTCAGGATTGATTTTAAGGTTCTTTTAGTCTTTTATATATGTCTTAATGGTCCTGGGTCTTCTTATTTAGATAGAGTAAAACTTTATTAAATCCCCAGGGAGAAATTCTAGTGTTCAGCAGCAAACACAATCACACAACCAAGCACACACATAAATAAGAATAGAAAAGTAAAAATGCACAGATAAAATGTAGTTCAGTTCAGACACATCTCTGATTATCTGACCTTCTTTTAAACTGTGAGCCCTCGCAGACCCTGAGGTCCTCTGGTACCGGCCCTCGTCTGTGGACCAGCCTGCCAGGGAACCTCAGGGCTGCAGAGACTGTTGATGCTTTTAAAAAAACAGGCTCAAGACTTTTTTTGATTAGCTTTAGACTGAATCTTTATTGTATTATTTATTTGTGTTTTATTTATTTTTCATTTATGTAGGTATTTTATCAGTTTATTTGTGTTTTAGTCTGTTTTTATGTTGTCATATTTTAGTAAATTATTTTTATGCATCTTTTAAACTTTTGCTTTTTTCTGTTTGTTGTTCTTGGGTTTTATTGAACTTTGTTTTAACTTTGGCTCATGGGGACCCACCACCCTGGGGGCTCTGCCTGCTCGGTCTGCAGCGTTGCTGTTGCAGCATTTCCCCTGACTGGAGTTCCTGCACTGCAGCCCTATGGCTGTGGTGGGAACCCTGGCCTACCGTGATCAGGGCAGTTCTTGTGATGGCGCTTGCTGTGGTCATTGGGTGGGTGTGGATGGATCCCCAAAATATTGTTTCCCCAGAGCAGCGTCAAGTCAGATGCTTATTTTATTATTATTTCTTTACCTACATTCAATTAAGAGACAAAAAAGGGTGGGATGTTTTTATTATGTAAAGCACTTTGTGTTGTTTTTTGGCATGAAAAGCACTTTATAAATAAATTTAGATTTGAATCACATTGAATCAGAAACCAGTGAAACCAGCTTACTTCTCACACACCAACTCTAGAAATAGCAATAATCCAAAAATACAATACTGTTTAATCAAATTTATGCAATTATTAACGAACCCTTCCATAATCTTTTCAAAAACCATCTGCTGAGGTGCTTGGAAATATTTTCTTGCTCCTTTTGTAACAAGCTTTTTCCTAAATCCATCCTGAGTGCAGCCCTTCCATTCAGCCAGTTAATTCTGCCTCTTTAACATAGTTTCAATGGATTAACCTAACAGAGTTAGAGCACACGGCCCCTCGCATGACCACCACCTCCATCTACATCCTCCATACTGCCCCTATAATCTGCTGAAGCCAACGGCTCCGCCATTACACTTTTGTTTAAGACTCTAGTGGCCTTATTCTACAGGAGTAGAGACAGGAAATAAGGGTGATCGTTCTGACCAACATCTAGATTTTCTTCTGCTGCTGTCAGGTGTTTATGTCTGGTTTAGAGCATATCATAGCTTATAACAAGCAGACAGGGAGGACTACTAGACTATTTCATTTAAGTGCTGTCTTTGATAACGATGATCACTGCAACCGTTTGCATCATCTAGCGTCCTCAGTTAAAATCAGGTTTTCTGGGTTTAGTTTGTTATTTTAATGTCTAAATGAACACTGTTGATGATCAGAAGTCCGCTGGGTTGTGGCATGTCCTGCATTTGCTCCTGTTTCTTATTGACATGTGATGCTCTAGTCAGCTTATTCAGGATCATGATTTAAACAACTAGTTACTTTAAAAACTGAGACAGAACTTCATATCCCAGCAGCCTTGCTTATCTTGGCTTTATGAGATCTAATCCAGGATGTCCCAAAATCTCCTAAAATCCACTACCCATTGGTATAGTCTTGCCCTGTAAATATATCTCAGACTTATTGACCAGCAATCCTGACCTCCTGATAACGAGCCCCGCTCGTTATTCCCAGGTTACAGGTGTGATAAGGGAGGGCTGTGCATGTGTGGAACTTTCTTCTAACTGAATTCAGTCACAGTAAAGCCGTTTCCACACGTTAACAGAGACATTTTCAGGAGAGAGTCCAGACGTTTTCCACAAAAGCTCGTCACAGAAGAAGACTTTCTGGTGGAGATGCGCTCTCCTGGCTGGAAATTTGAGCAAGGAGGTGCAGGGGAGCAACTGTCAAACACATAAGAGGCAGCACATGATGCAGAAATCACGCTTTTCTTTCCAGTTCATTTATAATACCAGATGAGGTTCCTTAGTGCATGATATGAGTACTACATGTAACAGTACATACCCACAATAGCAGAGAGTAAGCAGAGAGGTCAGCAGAAAGGACAAACTCATCAGCATCCACACAGTCACAGCAAATCTTGCAGGCTATTTGCTAACTGTTTCATACATTGTCTCACACTGATCGTCCAGAGATTTCACTGGGTGGAAAATATTTGCTGTCTGGAGCAAATGCTGCAGATGTGTGAGTTCCAGATCTCTGGAGCAATTCATTCATTCATTCGTTCATTCCTTCATTCATTCATTCATTCATTCATTCATTCATTCATTCATCCATTTATTCATTCATTCATTCATTCATTCATCCATTTATTCATTCATTCATTCATGTATTAATTCATTCATTCATTCATTTATTCATTCA